>NW_028283407.1:0-236922 GCF_059441005.1 Hippichthys cyanospilos | reverse complement strand
GGTAAGTGTATGTGGAGTTTGAATCAAGTGTGTAAATTTTTCCGTGCCTATATAAATAACGAAAGAGGATAGGATAAAGTCACTTGCTTAGATGACACAACACAGAACACTTCATGATACAATAAGTAAAGGTAATTGCTCACACATACATGGACAGTGGGTAGGCTGATTTTTCAGTCAATTTTAACAACTCAAACAGTGTACATGCTGTTCAACTGAGTTGCTTCAAGGACATTATATAAACGCTTACACAGCCTATTCAGTTCATTTTGAACAAGGCATGGCACGGAAGAAGACTGATTAATCTGCATGACACCACATACACTGATAAGCTCCTGCAATGCGGACGGCGACCACCGGAGGGCGTTGTGATCTCGCTGAACGAGCGAAGAAGAACCAAACGCATATAAAGCCGCGCAGAGTGAACGAGAGGCATTACAGGCACGACGACGTCCGGATCGGGTGGCGGTGGGGGTCTGCTGTCGGCGGGGTGGGCCTCTCCGGCGCGGCGCCCGTCCGCGGGTTTTCGCGCGGGCGGCTCTGGAACACGTTCGCGGGCGGTGAAGGAGTGTGAAGCAGAAGGCAAAGGCGGCCGGCGAGCCTGCTGGGCCACTGCGGACAACCGCCGCCGGTCTCGCTCCCAGACGAGGCCGATAGCGTAAACAATCTTCTGGGAAACACCCGAGGACGCGACGGATGGTGAAGGCCTCGCACGAGATACCTTTCTCGGGGGCTGGGACACCAAACCGAAAGGCGCCCACCTCAGGCTCTCCGCTCTCGGACGGAACTAGAGGTAAGGTGGTAGAGAGTTGAACGGTGTTCCGGGGGGCCGGCGTGGGGGTCCGTGGGGGGGCGTTGTGCCGGGGGGCCGGCTCTGCCTTCGGTCGGTCCCCGCGGTCGCCCGCCTCGGACCCCGCCTGACGCGGCCTCCTCCACCGACATCCAAGAAAGAGAAGAAGAGACGACGGAATGACGAGAGACATCTCTGCAGTCGCCGGTGGCTGGGCATGGTACTGTTGCCTGATGAGTCCTAATGTGGACGAAACGCGTCGCGACGACCTGCCCAGCCAACCCAACGGGTTGACTAGTCCAACGAAAGCCACCGGCTGACTGCCTGGTCGACGAGGGACGACGCGGACGCAGATACGATCAGGTGGAAGTCACCGACGTATCCGTGATCCGAGACTTGGTGTTCGCCATCGATCAACCGCAAATGGGCGCGGTGAGACGACATGAGGCGACACATCCTACGCCACGCGGACGCAGAAGACGACGAGACGCGGAGGACGACGCGGGAAACGGACCGAGGATCTTCGCCCGAGGACAACGAGCCGACGGGGAGGAAGCGGAAACTCGCCGGGACCGACTCTACGATCTCAAGCGCATGACGTGACACGCAAGGTAAGTGGATACACAGGGAGGGTGGCTACAGGCAGCACTGGGGGGAGGGACATATGGTAATTTGCAACACATATTACACATAGATGCATTGTGCTGGCTGGAGCCACTCTTCAGACGCACGTGATTCGTACTCCACCGGGTATAGCTGAGAGTAGTCGGGGGAGGCAGTGTAGGGTGGGTTTCACCGTCGCGGGACGTCGAGGACCACCGACCGCTGGAGTCAGAGGAGGGGCCTGTCGTCCGGAAAAGTACCGTAGGGGACCGAGCGTATGGGACGAAAACCCGATGGGACCGGGAGCCTTAAACACAGGGTTTGAGGATAATTCGGTCCCAACCCTCATCGAACCAGGAGGGTTGACAGTCGAGAAACAACAGCCTGAGGGGAAACCAAAAAAGAACATCTAAAACAACTGCCCGAAGAAGCATAAACTAGGGTTTGGGTTGGAGGTGAATCGCATCCTGGCCCTAATCCTGAGAGAACAGGGAGTGATTGATGTCCAAAACAAGGTTCCGAGCGATTTGTCGTCTGAAACAACACCCTGGGGAGGATCCGGCACCAAAATGACGACTGGGATGTGGGTCTGAGGACACAACGTCCCGACTCCCGCGGGTGAGTGAAACGCCTGGCCCCTGACCCTTCTATCCCTTCTATCCCTCATCTCTGTCCCTAACCCCAACCCTTGTTCCTAGCTCTTTCTTCTGTCCCTAACCCTAACCCTAACCCTAAACACAACCCTTGTTCCTGGCTCTTTCTTCTGTCCCTAACCCCAACCCCTTTGTCTAAACACAACCCCTTTACCGCTATTTCTTTACTATAACCCCTATCCCTATCTCTTACCCTAACCACAACCTCTCTTCCTAATGTCTGACTCTAACCCCTGTCCCTAACCACAACCACTTTTCTTGATTTCTGGATTCCTATCCCCTCACCTGATTTCTATTCCTTACCCCAACCCCTCAACCACCCAACACTGCGACGGCCCGAAGAAGACGAGATGCTGGGAGGACAGAAGACGACTTGGCTTCGGGTCGAGGGAGAATCGTTCCCCGACCCAAACCCCAGATCCTGGACCCCAGGGATCCCGGAGTGGAAGAGGACATGGCCGGAGAGAGGTCACGGCGGTTGGAGGACGGTCAGTAATCCACCAGACGGATGACCGACTCGCCGCAAGGCGCTCCACGCCCTGAACCGGAGGGGGACGGTGGGCGAACGGGGGACCGAAAGGGACCGAGCCACTGTCCTCCCTACCGGACACGAGAAGGGCATGGGCGACCTGAAAAGTTGACCCGGCGGGCGAAACTAGATGCCTGCGCCGAGCCTACAAAATCCTCCGACTCACACAGTCCTCAAGTCCTCATCTGAGAGGGACGATGGGTAGAGGCTCCGAAGGCCCCAACGCGGGGTGCCCCTTGGGGTTGAATGATGACCAGCGGGGGGTCTGATGCGTTCCCAGTGTGGAGCGTGCGCTACGAGGTAGGGCTTCGGCCTCAACTCGGATCCTTTCCCAAAAACCTAACCCGCCTGGGCCTGCTGGGACTCGCGGAAGACCCCCTCAGTGTCACAGCCTTGCATGAGGGCTCGGAGCCGGTGCGAGGTAACGACAGAACCACACCGGGATCCGGAACGTGAACTTGGCCAAACCGTTCTAGCGTCGCACTCGCGTCCTAAACGGCGAAAAGCCAATGCAGGATGTTGAGAAAAGAACCTGGCGGGATAAAAGCCAGACCGACGCAACAGGACGACAAAGCCTGCGCCGGGGATCCAGGACACAAGCAAGGACGAATGGACTCAGGACGTCGGAAAACTGCGTGGGACGACATAACAGGTAAGTGGGGCGTAATAGGGGATAATGTAATTAGGCTAGTTTACAGTGATGTGCTGCGGAAAAGGTAAGTGTGTTGCTGTGACAAGTGGATAGTCATTAGATACAAGGTAAGTGTATGTGGAGTTTGAATCAAGTGTGTAAATTTTTCCGTGCCTATATAAATAACGAAAGAGGATAGGATAAAGTCACTTGCTTAGATGACACAACACAGAACACTTCATGATACAATAAGTAAAGGTAATTGCTCACACATACATGGACAGTGGGTAGGCTGATTTTTCAGTCAATTTTAACAACTCAAACAGTGTACATGCTGTTCAACTGAGTTGCTTCAAGGACATTATATAAACGCTTACACAGCCTATTCAGTTCATTTTGAACAAGGCATGGCACGGAAGAAGACTGATTAATCTGCATGACACCACATACACTGATAAGCTCCTGCAATGCGGACGGCGACCACCGGAGGGCGTTGTGATCTCGCTGAACGAGCGAAGAAGAACCAAACGCATATAAAGCCGCGCAGAGTGAACGAGAGGCATTACAGGCACGACGACGTCCGGATCGGGTGGCGGTGGGGGTCTGCTGTCGGCGGGGTGGGCCTCTCCGGCGCGGCGCCCGTCCGCGGGTTTTCGCGCGGGCGGCTCTGGAACACGTTCGCGGGCGGTGAAGGAGTGTGAAGCAGAAGGCAAAGGCGGCCGGCGAGCCTGCTGGGCCACTGCGACAACCGCCGCCGGTCTCGCTCCCAGACGAGGCCGATAGCGTAAACAATCTTCTGGGAAACACCCGAGGACGCGACGGATGGTGAAGGCCTCGCACGAGATACCTTTCTCGGGGGCTGGGACACCAAACCGAAAGGCGCCCACCTCAGGCTCTCCGCTCTCGGACGGAACTAGAGGTAAGGTGGTAGAGAGTTGAACGGTGTTCCGGGGGGCCGGCGTGGGGGTCCGTGGGGGGGCGTTGTGCCGGGGGGGCCGGCTCTGCCTTCGGTCGGTCCCCGCGGTCGCCCGCCTCGGACCCCGCCTGACGCGGCCTCCTCCACCGACATCCAAGAAAGAGAAGAAGAGACGACGGAATGACGAGAGACATCTCTGCAGTCGCCGGTGGCTGGGCATGGTACTGTTGCCTGATGAGTCCTAATGTGGACGAAACGCGTCGCGACGACCTGCCCAGCCAACCCAACGGGTTGACTAGTCCAACGAAAGCCACCGGCTGACTGCCTGGTCGACGAGGGACGACGCGGACGCAGATACGATCAGGTGGAAGTCACCGACGTATCCGTGATCCGAGACTTGGTGTTCGCCATCGATCAACCGCAAATGGGCGCGGTGAGACGACATGAGGCGACACATCCTACGCCACGCGGACGCAGAAGACGACGAGACGCGGAGGACGACGCGGGAAACGGACCGAGGATCTTCGCCCGAGGACAACGAGCCGACGGGGAGGAAGCGGAAACTCGCCGGGACCGACTCTACGATCTCAAGCGCATGACGTGACACGCAAGGTAAGTGGATACACAGGGAGGGTGGCTACAGGCAGCACTGGGGGGAGGGACATATGGTAATTTGCAACACATATTACACATAGATGCATTGTGCTGGCTGGAGCCACTCTTCAGACGCACGTGATTCGTACTCCACCGGGTATAGCTGAGAGTAGTCGGGGGAGGCAGTGTAGGGGTGGGTTTCACCGTCGCGGGACGTCGAGGACCACCGACCGCTGGAGTCAGAGGAGGGGCCTGTCGTCCGGAAAAGTACCGTAGGGGACCGAGCGTATGGGACGAAAACCCGATGGGACCGGGAGCCTTAAACACAGGGTTTGAGGATAATTCGGTCCCAACCCTCATCGAACCAGGAGGGTTGACAGTCGAGAAACAACAGCCTGAGGGGAAACCAAAAAAGAACATCTAAAACAACTGCCCGAAGAAGCATAAACTAGGGTTTGGGTTGGAGGTGAATCGCATCCTGGCCCTAATCCTGAGAGAACAGGGAGTGATTGATGTCCAAAACAAGGTTCCGAGCGGATTTGTCGTCTGAAACAACACCCTGGGGAGGATCCGGCACCCAAAATGACGACTGGGATGTGGGTCTGAGGACAAAACGTCCCGACTCCCGCGGGTGAGTGAAACGCCTGGCCCCTGACCCTTCTATCCCTTCTATCCCTCATCTCTGTCCCTAACCCCAACCCTTGTTCCTAGCTCTTTCTTCTGTCCCTAACCCTAACCCTAACCCTAAACACAACCCTTGTTCCTGGCTCTTTCTTCTGTCCCTAACCCCAACCCCTTTGTCTAAACACAACCCCTTTACCGCTATTTCTTTACTATAACCCCTATCCCTATCTCTTACCCTAACCACAACCTCTCTTCCTAATGTCTGACTCTAACCCCTGTCCCTAACCACAACCACTTTTCTTGATTTCTGGATTCCTATCCCCTCACCTGATTTCTATTCCTTACCCCAACCCCTCAACCACCCAACACTGCGACGGCCCGAAGAAGACGAGATGCTGGGAGGACAGAAGACGACTTGGCTTCGGGTCGAGGGAGAATCGTTCCCCGACCCAAACCCCAGATCCTGGACCCCAGGGATCCCGGAGTGGAAGAGGACATGGCCGGAGAGAGGTCACGGCGGTTGGAGGACGGTCAGTAATCCACCAGACGGATGACCGACTCGCCGCAAGGCGCTCCACGCCCTGAACCGGAGGGGGACGGTGGGCGAACGGGGGACCGAAAGGGACCGAGCCACTGTCCTCCCTACCGGACACGAGAAGGGCATGGGCGACCTGAAAAGTTGACCCGGCGGGCGAAACTAGATGCCTGCGCCGAGCCTACAAAATCCTCCGACTCACACAGTCCTCAAGTCCTCATCTGAGAGGGACGATGGGTAGAGGCTCCGAAGGCCCCAACGCGGGGTGCCCCTTGGGGTTGAATGATGACCAGCGGGGGGTCTGATGCGTTCCCAGTGTGGAGCGTGCGCTACGAGGTAGGGCTTCGGCCTCAACTCGGATCCTTTCCCAAAAACCTAACCCGCCTGGGCCTGCTGGGACTCGCGGAAGACCCCCTCAGTGTCACAGCCTTGCATGAGGGCTCGGAGCCGGTGCGAGGTAACGACAGAACCACACCGGGATCCGGAACGTGAACTTGGCCAAACCGTTCTAGCGTCGCACTCGCGTCCTAAACGGCGAAAAGCCAATGCAGGATGTTGAGAAAAGAACCTGGCGGGATAAAAGCCAGACCGACGCAACAGGACGACAAAGCCTGCGCCGGGGATCCAGGACACAAGCAAGGACGAATGGACTCAGGACGTCGGAAAACTGCGTGGGACGACATAACAGGTAAGTGGGGCGTAATAGGGGATAATGTAATTAGGCTAGTTTACAGTGATGTGCTGCGGAAAAGGTAAGTGTGTTGCTGTGACAAGTGGATAGTCATTAGATACAAGGTAAGTGTATGTGGAGTTTGAATCAAGTGTGTAAATTTTTCCGTGCCTATATAAATAACGAAAGAGGATAGGATAAAGTCACTTGCTTAGATGACACAACACAGAACACTTCATGATACAATAAGTAAAGGTAATTGCTCACACATACATGGACAGTGGGTAGGCTGATTTTTCAGTCAATTTTAACAACTCAAACAGTGTACATGCTGTTCAACTGAGTTGCTTCAAGGACATTATATAAACGCTTACACAGCCTATTCAGTTCATTTTGAACAAGGCATGGCACGGAAGAAGACTGATTAATCTGCATGACACCACATACACTGATAAGCTCCTGCAATGCGGACGGCGACCACCGGAGGGCGTTGTGATCTCGCTGAACGAGCGAAGAAGAACCAAACGCATATAAAGCCGCGCAGAGTGAACGAGAGGCATTACAGGCACGACGACGTCCGGATCGGGTGGCGGTGGGGGTCTGCTGTCGGCGGGGTGGGCCTCTCCGGCGCGGCGCCCGTCCGCGGGTTTTCGCGCGGGCGGCTCTGGAACACGTTCGCGGGCGGTGAAGGAGTGTGAAGCAGAAGGCAAAGGCGGCCGGCGAGCCTGCTGGGCCACTGCGACAACCGCCGCCGGTCTCGCTCCCAGACGAGGCCGATAGCGTAAACAATCTTCTGGGAAACACCCGAGGACGCGACGGATGGTGAAGGCCTCGCACGAGATACCTTTCTCGGGGGCTGGGACACCAAACCGAAAGGCGCCCACCTCAGGCTCTCCGCTCTCGGACGGAACTAGAGGTAAGGTGGTAGAGAGTTGAACGGTGTTCCGGGGGGCCGGCGTGGGGGTCCGTGGGGGGGCGTTGTGCCGGGGGGGCCGGCTCTGCCTTCGGTCGGTCCCCGCGGTCGCCCGCCTCGGACCCCGCCTGACGCGGCCTCCTCCACCGACATCCAAGAAAGAGAAGAAGAGACGACGGAATGACGAGAGACATCTCTGCAGTCGCCGGTGGCTGGGCATGGTACTGTTGCCTGATGAGTCCTAATGTGGACGAAACGCGTCGCGACGACCTGCCCAGCCAACCCAACGGGTTGACTAGTCCAACGAAAGCCACCGGCTGACTGCCTGGTCGACGAGGGACGACGCGGACGCAGATACGATCAGGTGGAAGTCACCGACGTATCCGTGATCCGAGACTTGGTGTTCGCCATCGATCAACCGCAAATGGGCGCGGTGAGACGACATGAGGCGACACATCCTACGCCACGCGGACGCAGAAGACGACGAGACGCGGAGGACGACGCGGGAAACGGACCGAGGATCTTCGCCCGAGGACAACGAGCCGACGGGGAGGAAGCGGAAACTCGCCGGGACCGACTCTACGATCTCAAGCGCATGACGTGACACGCAAGGTAAGTGGATACACAGGGAGGGTGGCTACAGGCAGCACTGGGGGGAGGGACATATGGTAATTTGCAACACATATTACACATAGATGCATTGTGCTGGCTGGAGCCACTCTTCAGACGCACGTGATTCGTACTCCACCGGGTATAGCTGAGAGTAGTCGGGGGAGGCAGTGTAGGGGTGGGTTTCACCGTCGCGGGACGTCGAGGACCACCGACCGCTGGAGTCAGAGGAGGGGCCTGTCGTCCGGAAAAGTACCGTAGGGGACCGAGCGTATGGGACGAAAACCCGATGGGACCGGGAGCCTTAAACACAGGGTTTGAGGATAATTCGGTCCCAACCCTCATCGAACCAGGAGGGTTGACAGTCGAGAAACAACAGCCTGAGGGGAAACCAAAAAAGAACATCTAAAACAACTGCCCGAAGAAGCATAAACTAGGGTTTGGGTTGGAGGTGAATCGCATCCTGGCCCTAATCCTGAGAGAACAGGGAGTGATGGATGTCCAAAACAAGGTTCCGAGCGGATTTGTCGTCTGAAACAACACCCTGGGGAGGATCCGGCACCCAAAATGACGACTGGGATGTGGGTCTGAGGACAAAACGTCCCGACTCCCGCGGGTGAGTGAAACGCCTGGCCCCTGACCCTTCTATCCCTTCTATCCCTCATCTCTGTCCCTAACCCCAACCCTTGTTCCTAGCTCTTTCTTCTGTCCCTAACCCTAACCCTAACCCTAAACACAACCCTTGTTCCTGGCTCTTTCTTCTGTCCCTAACCCCAACCCCTTTGTCTAAACACAACCCCTTTACCGCTATTTCTTTACTATAACCCCTATCCCTATCTCTTACCCTAACCACAACCTCTCTTCCTAATGTCTGACTCTAACCCCTGTCCCTAACCACAACCACTTTTCTTGATTTCTGGATTCCTATCCCCTCACCTGATTTCTATTCCTTACCCCAACCCCTCAACCACCCAACACTGCGACGGCCCGAAGAAGACGAGATGCTGGGAGGACAGAAGACGACTTGGCTTCGGGTCGAGGGAGAATCGTTCCCCGACCCAAACCCCAGATCCTGGACCCCAGGGATCCCGGAGTGGAAGAGGACATGGCCGGAGAGAGGTCACGGCGGTTGGAGGACGGTCAGTAATCCACCAGACGGATGACCGACTCGCCGCAAGGCGCTCCACGCCCTGAACCGGAGGGGGACGGTGGGCGAACGGGGGACCGAAAGGGACCGAGCCACTGTCCTCCCTACCGGACACGAGAAGGGCATGGGCGACCTGAAAAGTTGACCCGGCGGGCGAAACTAGATGCCTGCGCCGAGCCTACAAAATCCTCCGACTCACACAGTCCTCAAGTCCTCATCTGAGAGGGACGATGGGTAGAGGCTCCGAAGGCCCCAACGCGGGGTGCCCCTTGGGGTTGAATGATGACCAGCGGGGGGTCTGATGCGTTCCCAGTGTGGAGCGTGCGCTACGAGGTAGGGCTTCGGCCTCAACTCGGATCCTTTCCCAAAAACCTAACCCGCCTGGGCCTGCTGGGACTCGCGGAAGACCCCCTCAGTGTCACAGCCTTGCATGAGGGCTCGGAGCCGGTGCGAGGTAACGACAGAACCACACCGGGATCCGGAACGTGAACTTGGCCAAACCGTTCTAGCGTCGCACTCGCGTCCTAAACGGCGAAAAGCCAATGCAGGATGTTGAGAAAAGAACCTGGCGGGATAAAAGCCAGACCGACGCAACAGGACGACAAAGCCTGCGCCGGGGATCCAGGACACAAGCAAGGACGAATGGACTCAGGACGTCGGAAAACTGCGTGGGACGACATAACAGGTAAGTGGGGCGTAATAGGGGATAATGTAATTAGGCTAGTTTACAGTGATGTGCTGCGGAAAAGGTAAGTGTGTTGCTGTGACAAGTGGATAGTCATTAGATACAAGGTAAGTGTATGTGGAGTTTGAATCAAGTGTGTAAATTTTTCCGTGCCTATATAAATAACGAAAGAGGATAGGATAAAGTCACTTGCTTAGATGACACAACACAGAACACTTCATGATACAATAAGTAAAGGTAATTGCTCACACATACATGGACAGTGGGTAGGCTGATTTTTCAGTCAATTTTAACAACTCAAACAGTGTACATGCTGTTCAACTGAGTTGCTTCAAGGACATTATATAAACGCTTACACAGCCTATTCAGTTCATTTTGAACAAGGCATGGCACGGAAGAAGACTGATTAATCTGCATGACACCACATACACTGATAAGCTCCTGCAATGCGGACGGCGACCACCGGAGGGCGTTGTGATCTCGCTGAACGAGCGAAGAAGAACCAAACGCATATAAAGCCGCGCAGAGTGAACGAGAGGCATTACAGGCACGACGACGTCCGGATCGGGTGGCGGTGGGGGTCTGCTGTCGGCGGGGTGGGCCTCTCCGGCGCGGCGCCCGTCCGCGGGTTTTCGCGCGGGCGGCTCTGGAACACGTTCGCGGGCGGTGAAGGAGTGTGAAGCAGAAGGCAAAGGCGGCCGGCGAGCCTGCTGGGCCACTGCGACAACCGCCGCCGGTCTCGCTCCCAGACGAGGCCGATAGCGTAAACAATCTTCTGGGAAACACCCGAGGACGCGACGGATGGTGAAGGCCTCGCACGAGATACCTTTCTCGGGGGCTGGGACACCAAACCGAAAGGCGCCCACCTCAGGCTCTCCGCTCTCGGACGGAACTAGAGGTAAGGTGGTAGAGAGTTGAACGGTGTTCCGGGGGGCCGGCGTGGGGGTCCGTGGGGGGGCGTTGTGCCGGGGGGGCCGGCTCTGCCTTCGGTCGGTCCCCGCGGTCGCCCGCCTCGGACCCCGCCTGACGCGGCCTCCTCCACCGACATCCAAGAAAGAGAAGAAGAGACGACGGAATGACGAGAGACATCTCTGCAGTCGCCGGTGGCTGGGCATGGTACTGTTGCCTGATGAGTCCTAATGTGGACGAAACGCGTCGCGACGACCTGCCCAGCCAACCCAACGGGTTGACTAGTCCAACGAAAGCCACCGGCTGACTGCCTGGTCGACGAGGGACGACGCGGACGCAGATACGATCAGGTGGAAGTCACCGACGTATCCGTGATCCGAGACTTGGTGTTCGCCATCGATCAACCGCAAATGGGCGCGGTGAGACGACATGAGGCGACACATCCTACGCCACGCGGACGCAGAAGACGACGAGACGCGGAGGACGACGCGGGAAACGGACCGAGGATCTTCGCCCGAGGACAACGAGCCGACGGGGAGGAAGCGGAAACTCGCCGGGACCGACTCTACGATCTCAAGCGCATGACGTGACACGCAAGGTAAGTGGATACACAGGGAGGGTGGCTACAGGCAGCACTGGGGGGAGGGACATATGGTAATTTGCAACACATATTACACATAGATGCATTGTGCTGGCTGGAGCCACTCTTCAGACGCACGTGATTCGTACTCCACCGGGTATAGCTGAGAGTAGTCGGGGGAGGCAGTGTAGGGGTGGGTTTCACCGTCGCGGGACGTCGAGGACCACCGACCGCTGGAGTCAGAGGAGGGGCCTGTCGTCCGGAAAAGTACCGTAGGGGACCGAGCGTATGGGACGAAAACCCGATGGGACCGGGAGCCTTAAACACAGGGTTTGAGGATAATTCGGTCCCAACCCTCATCGAACCAGGAGGGTTGACAGTCGAGAAACAACAGCCTGAGGGGAAACCAAAAAAGAACATCTAAAACAACTGCCCGAAGAAGCATAAACTAGGGTTTGGGTTGGAGGTGAATCGCATCCTGGCCCTAATCCTGAGAGAACAGGGAGTGATTGATGTCCAAAACAAGGTTCCGAGCGGATTTGTCGTCTGAAACAACACCCTGGGGAGGATCCGGCACCCAAAATGACGACTGGGATGTGGGTCTGAGGACAAAACGTCCCGACTCCCGCGGGTGAGTGAAACGCCTGGCCCCTGACCCTTCTATCCCTTCTATCCCTCATCTCTGTCCCTAACCCCAACCCTTGTTCCTAGCTCTTTCTTCTGTCCCTAACCCTAACCCTAACCCTAAACACAACCCTTGTTCCTGGCTCTTTCTTCTGTCCCTAACCCCAACCCCTTTGTCTAAACACAACCCCTTTACCGCTATTTCTTTACTATAACCCCTATCCCTATCTCTTACCCTAACCACAACCTCTCTTCCTAATGTCTGACTCTAACCCCTGTCCCTAACCACAACCACTTTTCTTGATTTCTGGATTCCTATCCCCTCACCTGATTTCTATTCCTTACCCCAACCCCTCAACCACCCAACACTGCGACGGCCCGAAGAAGACGAGATGCTGGGAGGACAGAAGACGACTTGGCTTCGGGTCGAGGGAGAATCGTTCCCCGACCCAAACCCCAGATCCTGGACCCCAGGGATCCCGGAGTGGAAGAGGACATGGCCGGAGAGAGGTCACGGCGGTTGGAGGACGGTCAGTAATCCACCAGACGGATGACCGACTCGCCGCAAGGCGCTCCACGCCCTGAACCGGAGGGGGACGGTGGGCGAACGGGGGACCGAAAGGGACCGAGCCACTGTCCTCCCTACCGGACACGAGAAGGGCATGGGCGACCTGAAAAGTTGACCCGGCGGGCGAAACTAGATGCCTGCGCCGAGCCTACAAAATCCTCCGACTCACACAGTCCTCAAGTCCTCATCTGAGAGGGACGATGGGTAGAGGCTCCGAAGGCCCCAACGCGGGGTGCCCCTTGGGGTTGAATGATGACCAGCGGGGGGTCTGATGCGTTCCCAGTGTGGAGCGTGCGCTACGAGGTAGGGCTTCGGCCTCAACTCGGATCCTTTCCCAAAAACCTAACCCGCCTGGGCCTGCTGGGACTCGCGGAAGACCCCCTCAGTGTCACAGCCTTGCATGAGGGCTCGGAGCCGGTGCGAGGTAACGACAGAACCACACCGGGATCCGGAACGTGAACTTGGCCAAACCGTTCTAGCGTCGCACTCGCGTCCTAAACGGCGAAAAGCCAATGCAGGATGTTGAGAAAAGAACCTGGCGGGATAAAAGCCAGACCGACGCAACAGGACGACAAAGCCTGCGCCGGGGATCCAGGACACAAGCAAGGACGAATGGACTCAGGACGTCGGAAAACTGCGTGGGACGACATAACAGGTAAGTGGGGCGTAATAGGGGATAATGTAATTAGGCTAGTTTACAGTGATGTGCTGCGGAAAAGGTAAGTGTGTTGCTGTGACAAGTGGATAGTCATTAGATACAAGGTAAGTGTATGTGGAGTTTGAATCAAGTGTGTAAATTTTTCCGTGCCTATATAAATAACGAAAGAGGATAGGATAAAGTCACTTGCTTAGATGACACAACACAGAACACTTCATGATACAATAAGTAAAGGTAATTGCTCACACATACATGGACAGTGGGTAGGCTGATTTTTCAGTCAATTTTAACAACTCAAACAGTGTACATGCTGTTCAACTGAGTTGCTTCAAGGACATTATATAAACGCTTACACAGCCTATTCAGTTCATTTTGAACAAGGCATGGCACGGAAGAAGACTGATTAATCTGCATGACACCACATACACTGATAAGCTCCTGCAATGCGGACGGCGACCACCGGAGGGCGTTGTGATCTCGCTGAACGAGCGAAGAAGAACCAAACGCATATAAAGCCGCGCAGAGTGAACGAGAGGCATTACAGGCACGACGACGTCCGGATCGGGTGGCGGTGGGGGTCTGCTGTCGGCGGGGTGGGCCTCTCCGGCGCGGCGCCCGTCCGCGGGTTTTCGCGCGGGCGGCTCTGGAACACGTTCGCGGGCGGTGAAGGAGTGTGAAGCAGAAGGCAAAGGCGGCCGGCGAGCCTGCTGGGCCACTGCGACAACCGCCGCCGGTCTCGCTCCCAGACGAGGCCGATAGCGTAAACAATCTTCTGGGAAACACCCGAGGACGCGACGGATGGTGAAGGCCTCGCACGAGATACCTTTCTCGGGGGCTGGGACACCAAACCGAAAGGCGCCCACCTCAGGCTCTCCGCTCTCGGACGGAACTAGAGGTAAGGTGGTAGAGAGTTGAACGGTGTTCCGGGGGGCCGGCGTGGGGGTCCGTGGGGGGGCGTTGTGCCGGGGGGGCCGGCTCTGCCTTCGGTCGGTCCCCGCGGTCGCCCGCCTCGGACCCCGCCTGACGCGGCCTCCTCCACCGACATCCAAGAAAGAGAAGAAGAGACGACGGAATGACGAGAGACATCTCTGCAGTCGCCGGTGGCTGGGCATGGTACTGTTGCCTGATGAGTCCTAATGTGGACGAAACGCGTCGCGACGACCTGCCCAGCCAACCCAACGGGTTGACTAGTCCAACGAAAGCCACCGGCTGACTGCCTGGTCGACGAGGGACGACGCGGACGCAGATACGATCAGGTGGAAGTCACCGACGTATCCGTGATCCGAGACTTGGTGTTCGCCATCGATCAACCGCAAATGGGCGCGGTGAGACGACATGAGGCGACACATCCTACGCCACGCGGACGCAGAAGACGACGAGACGCGGAGGACGACGCGGGAAACGGACCGAGGATCTTCGCCCGAGGACAACGAGCCGACGGGGAGGAAGCGGAAACTCGCCGGGACCGACTCTACGATCTCAAGCGCATGACGTGACACGCAAGGTAAGTGGATACACAGGGAGGGTGGCTACAGGCAGCACTGGGGGGAGGGACATATGGTAATTTGCAACACATATTACACATAGATGCATTGTGCTGGCTGGAGCCACTCTTCAGACGCACGTGATTCGTACTCCACCGGGTATAGCTGAGAGTAGTCGGGGGAGGCAGTGTAGGGGTGGGTTTCACCGTCGCGGGACGTCGAGGACCACCGACCGCTGGAGTCAGAGGAGGGGCCTGTCGTCCGGAAAAGTACCGTAGGGGACCGAGCGTATGGGACGAAAACCCGATGGGACCGGGAGCCTTAAACACAGGGTTTGAGGATAATTCGGTCCCAACCCTCATCGAACCAGGAGGGTTGACAGTCGAGAAACAACAGCCTGAGGGGAAACCAAAAAAGAACATCTAAAACAACTGCCCGAAGAAGCATAAACTAGGGTTTGGGTTGGAGGTGAATCGCATCCTGGCCCTAATCCTGAGAGAACAGGGAGTGATTGATGTCCAAAACAAGGTTCCGAGCGGATTTGTCGTCTGAAACAACACCCTGGGGAGGATCCGGCACCCAAAATGACGACTGGGATGTGGGTCTGAGGACAAAACGTCCCGACTCCCGCGGGTGAGTGAAACGCCTGGCCCCTGACCCTTCTATCCCTTCTATCCCTCATCTCTGTCCCTAACCCCAACCCTTGTTCCTAGCTCTTTCTTCTGTCCCTAACCCTAACCCTAACCCTAAACACAACCCTTGTTCCTGGCTCTTTCTTCTGTCCCTAACCCCAACCCCTTTGTCTAAACACAACCCCTTTACCGCTATTTCTTTACTATAACCCCTATCCCTATCTCTTACCCTAACCACAACCTCTCTTCCTAATGTCTGACTCTAACCCCTGTCCCTAACCACAACCACTTTTCTTGATTTCTGGATTCCTATCCCCTCACCTGATTTCTATTCCTTACCCCAACCCCTCAACCACCCAACACTGCGACGGCCCGAAGAAGACGAGATGCTGGGAGGACAGAAGACGACTTGGCTTCGGGTCGAGGGAGAATCGTTCCCCGACCCAAACCCCAGATCCTGGACCCCAGGGATCCCGGAGTGGAAGAGGACATGGCCGGAGAGAGGTCACGGCGGTTGGAGGACGGTCAGTAATCCACCAGACGGATGACCGACTCGCCGCAAGGCGCTCCACGCCCTGAACCGGAGGGGGACGGTGGGCGAACGGGGGACCGAAAGGGACCGAGCCACTGTCCTCCCTACCGGACACGAGAAGGGCATGGGCGACCTGAAAAGTTGACCCGGCGGGCGAAACTAGATGCCTGCGCCGAGCCTACAAAATCCTCCGACTCACACAGTCCTCAAGTCCTCATCTGAGAGGGACGATGGGTAGAGGCTCCGAAGGCCCCAACGCGGGGTGCCCCTTGGGGTTGAATGATGACCAGCGGGGGGTCTGATGCGTTCCCAGTGTGGAGCGTGCGCTACGAGGTAGGGCTTCGGCCTCAACTCGGATCCTTTCCCAAAAACCTAACCCTAACCCTAACCCTAACCCTAACCCTAACCCTAACCCTAACCCTAACCCTAACCCTAACCCTAACCCTAACCCTCTAACCCTAACCCGCAACTATCCTAAACACAACCATCGGGAGGGCGTGCCTAAACACAACCAAATGGTTTCGGTCGCTCTAACCACAACCGTCGGGAGAGCGTGCCTAAACACAACCAAATGGGCTCGGTCGCTCTAACCACAACCGCGAGGGGAGGGCGCCTAAACACAACCAATGACAGCCCTAACCCCAACCATCAGGAGAGTGTACCTAACCATCATCACCCTGCCGCAACTATCCTAAACACAACCATCGGGAGGGCGTGCCTAAACATAACCAAATGGTCTCATCATCATTGGCAAAAAAGGAGGGGAAGAGCCAACGAACGGACGAGAAAACCACTCACCGACGACGGAACCGGGAAAACGACGACGACGGGGACGAGGAGGAGGAGGAAGGGACTCACCTGCGGCGGGACGGAAGGAGGAGGACGACGACGGGACCAACGGGTAAGAAAACCACTCGCCGTTGACAAAACCAGGAAAACAACAACGACGGGAACGACGGAAGAAGGAAACCGACTTACCTGGACCGAGAGGGGAGGAACGGATACCAGGACAACGCGGCTAACAGGTAAGCAAACACTCGCTCGCGACACAAGCCGGAAAACAACAGCGACGCGGATGTCCCCCGGGGCCCCGGGGGGGGAGAGAGAGAAAGGGAAAAAAACAGGCTCACCCGCGACGAGACGGAGAGAGCGACGGAGACCGCGACGACGCTCGACGACGGTCACCGGCTCAGCGACGACGGAACGGGAGGACGACGACGAGGACAACAAGAGGACGACGACGAGGACAACGGGGCTGACGGGCGGGAAAACCGCCCACTGACAACGGAACCGGGAAAACAGCGGCGGAGAGGACGACGGGAGAAGGGGCAACGACTTACCTGCGACGGGATGGAAGGACGACGACGAGGACTACGCAGCGGACGGAACGACGACAACGCGGCGAATGGGACGAAAGGCAAGACGATCACTTACCGGCGACGGATCCGGGGAAACAACGGGATGCGAGCGATGCGGAGGACGTGGACGACGCGGTCGGAGGAGATGGGAGACCGACTCACCTGCGACGAGGGGGAAGGACGACGAGGACGACAACGCGGCCAACAGGTAGGAGACCGCTCACCCGCGACAAAACCGGGAACACGAGGGCCACGTGGACGAGGAGGAAGGGAAACAGGTTCAGCTGCGACAAGACGGGAGGAACGACGGCGTCCAGGACGACGTTTCCCTGGGACGAGGAAAAGAAATGGAAGGGCGATGACAACGCAACAACATGGCGACGACGACGACACGAATAAAAGACAACGGAAGGTTCTACAAAAAAAGAGAGGGGACTACTCGCCGACATCGAGCGACGGAGAACGGCGGACGTGGGGTGCCCTTCGAGACAAATGGTGGTTGACGGAAAGCCCCGAGGCGATCCCCGGAAGAGGAGAGTGCATAACGAGATCCTGGAAAGGACCTCGGGTCTTTTCTAACACAAAACCTAACCCGAGTGGAGCACATTTTGACCCTTTTTTTAAAAACATCATTGTACATTGAAATTTCTGCTTGCGTATGCTTTAGAAGCAAGAATTAAGAGGACTACATTCATTATTTCAGCTGAAAAATGCTTAGTTTATGATTTATAGTCAACATTAATGTCATGTCCCAAACAAGCGTTTTCAGCCCGAGTGGAGCACATTTTGACTGTTTTTTTAAAAACATCATTGTACATTGAAATTTCTGCTTGCGTATGCTTTAGAAGCAAGAATTAAGAGGACTACATTCATTATTTCAGCTGAAAAATGCTTAGTTTATGATTTATAGTCAACATTAATGAAATGTTCCAAACAAGCGTTTTCAGCCCGAGTGGAGCACATTTTGACCCTTTTTTTAAAAACATCATTGTACATTGAAATTTCTGCTTGCGTATGCTTTAGAAGCAAGAATTAAGAGGACTACATTCATTATTTCAGCTGAAAAATGCTTAGTTTATGATTTATAGTCAACATTAATGTAATGTCCCAAACAAGCGTTTTCAGCCCGAGTGGAGCACATTTTGACTGTTTTTTTAAAAACATCATTGTACATTGAAATTTCTGCTTGCGTATGCTTTAGAAGCAAGAATTAAGAGGACTACATTCATTATTTCAGCTGAAAAATGCTTAGTTTATGATTTATAGTCAACATTAATGAAATGTCCCCAACAGCGTTTTCAGCCCGAGTGGAGCACATTTTGACTGTTTTTTTAAAAACATCATTGTACATTGAAAATTCTGCTTGCGAATGCTTTAGAAGCAAGAATTAAGAGGACTACATTCATTATTTCAGCTGAAAAATGCTTAGTTTTTGATTTGTAGTCAACATTAATGAAATGTCCCCAACAGCGTTTTCAGCCCGAGTGGAGCACATTTTGACTGTTTTTTTTAAAAACATCATTGTACATTGAAATTTCTGCTTGCGTATGCTTTAGAAGCAAGAATTAAGAGGACTACTTTCATTATTTCAGCTGAAAAATGCTTAGTTTTTGATTTGTAGTCAACATTAATGAAATGTCCCCAACAGCGTTTTCAGCCCGAGTGGAGCGCATTTTGACTGTTTTTTTTAAAAACATCATTGTACATTGAAATTTCTGCTTGCGTATGCTTTAGAAGCAAGAATTAAGAGGACTACATTCATTATTTCAGCTGAAAAATGCTTAGTTTATGATTTATAGTCAACATTAAGGAAATGTTCCGAACAAGCGTTTTCAGCCCGAGTGGAGCACATTTTGACCGTTTTTTAAAAAACATCATTGTACATTGAAATTTCTTTTTGCGTATGCTTTAGAAGCAAGAATTAAGAGGACTACATTCATTATTTCAGCTGAAAATGCTTAGTTTATGATTTATAGTCAACATTAATGTAATGTCCCAAACAAGCGTTTTCAGCCCGAGTGGAGCACATTTTGACTGTTTTTTTAAAAACATCATTGTACATTGAAATTTCTGCTTGCGTATGCTTTAGAAGCAAGAATTAAGAGGACTACATTCATTATTTCAGCTGAAAAATGCTTAGTTTATGATTTATAGTCAACATTAATGAAATGTTCCAAACAAGCGTTTTCAGCCCGAGTGGAGCACATTTTGACCCTTTTTTTAAAAACATCATTGTACATTGAAATTTCTGCTTGCGTATGCTTTAGAAGCAAGAATTAAGAGGACTACATTCATTATTTCAGCTGAAAAATGCTTAGTTTTTGATTTGTAGTCAACATTAATGAAATGTCCCCAACAGCGTTTTCAGCCCGAGTGGAGCGCATTTTGACTGTTTTTTTTAAAAACATCATTGTACATTGAAATTTCTGCTTGCGTATGCTTTAGAAGCAAGAATTAAGAGGACTACATTCATTATTTCAGCTGAAAAATGCTTAGTTTATGATTTATAGTCAACATTAAGGAAATGTTCCGAACAAGCGTTTTCAGCCCGAGTGGAGCACATTTTGACCGTTTTTTAAAAAACATCATTGTACATTGAAATTTCTTTTTGCGTATGCTTTAGAAGCAAGAATTAAGAGGACTACATTCATTATTTCAGCTGAAAAATGCTTAGTTTATGATTTATAGTCAACATTAATGTCATGTCCCAAACAAGCGTTTTCAGCCCGAGTGGAGCACATTTTGACTGCTTTTTTAAAAACATCATTGTACATTGAAATTTCTGCTTGCGTATGCTTTAGAAGCAAGAATTAAGAGGACTACATTCATTATTTCAGCTGAAAAATGCTTAGTTTATGATTTATAGTCAACATTAATGAAATGTTCCAAACAAGCGTTTTCAGCCCGAGTGGAGCACATTTTGACTGCTTTTTTAAAAACATCATTGTACATTGAAATTTCTGCTTGCGTATGCTTTAGAAGCAAGAATTAAGAGGACTATATTCATTATTTCAGCTGAAAAATGCTTAGTTTTTGATTTATAGTCAACATTAATGAAATGTCCCCAACAGCGTTTTCAGCCCGAGTGGAGCACATTTTGACTGTTTTTTTTAAAAACATCATTGTACATTGAAATTTCTGCTTGCGTATGCTTTAGAAGCAAGAATTAAAAGGACTACATTCATTATTTCAGCTGAAAAATGCTTAGTTTATGATTTATAGTCAACATTAATGAAATGTCCCCAACAGCGTTTTCAGCCCGAGTGGAGCACATTTTGACTGTTTTTTTAAAAACATCATTGTACATTGAAATTTCTGCTTGCGTATGCTTTAGAAGCAAGAATTAAGAGGACTACATTCATTATTTCAGCTGAAAAATGCTTAGTTTATGATTTATAGTCAACATTAATGAAATGTTCCAAACAAGCGTTTTCAGCCCGAGTGGAGCACATTTTGACCCTTTTTTTAAAAACATCATTGTACATTGAAATTTCTGCTTGCGTATGCTTTAGAAGCAAGAATTAAGAGGACTACATTCATTATTTCAGCTGAAAAATGCTTAGTTTATGATTTATAGTCAACATTAATGTCATGTCCCAAACAAGCGTTTTCAGCCCGAGTGGAGCACATTTTGACTGTTTTTTTAAAAACATCATTGTACATTGAAATTTCTGCTTGCGTATGCTTTAGAAGCAAGAATTAAGAGGACTACATTCATTATTTCAGCTGAAAAATGCTTAGTTTATGATTTATAGTCAACATTAATGAAATGTTCCAAACAAGCGTTTTCAGCCCGAGTGGAGCACATTTTGACCCTTTTTTTAAAAACATCATTGTACATTGAAATTTCTGCTTGCGTATGCTTTAGAAGCAAGAATTAAGAGGACTACATTCATTATTTCAGCTGAAAAATGCTTAGTTTTTGATTTGTAGTCAACATTAATGAAATGTCCCCAACAGCGTTTTCAGCCCGAGTGGAGCGCATTTTGACTGTTTTTTTTAAAAACATCATTGTACATTGAAATTTCTGCTTGCGTATGCTTTAGAAGCAAGAATTAAGAGGACTACATTCATTATTTCAGCTGAAAAATGCTTAGTTTATGATTTATAGTCAACATTAATGTCATGTCCCAAACAAGCGTTTTCAGCCCGAGTGGAGCACATTTTGACTGTTTTTTTTAAAAACATCATTGTACATTGAAATTTCTGCTTGCGTATGCTTTAGAAGCAAGAATTAAGAGGACTACATTCATTATTTCAGCTGAAAAATGCTTAGTTTATGATTTATAGTCAACATTAATGAAATGTTCCAAACAAGCGTTTTCAGCCCGAGTGGAGCACATTTTGACCCTTTTTTTAAAAACATCATTGTACATTGAAATTTCTGCTTGCGTATGCTTTAGAAGCAAGAATTAAGAGGACTACATTCATTATTTCAGCTGAAAAATGCTTAGTTTATGATTTATAGTCAACATTAATGTCATGTCCCAAACAAGCGTTTTCAGCCCGAGTGGAGCACATTTTGACTGTTTTTTTAAAAACATCATTGTACATTGAAATTTCTGCTTGCGTATGCTTTAGAAGCAAGAATTAAGAGGACTACATTCATTATTTCAGCTGAAAAATGCTTTGTTTATGATTTATAGTCAACATTAATGAAATGTTCCAAACAAGCGTTTTCAGCCCGAGTGGAGCACATTTTGACCCTTTTTTTAAAAACATCATTGTACATTGAAATTTCTGCTTGCGTATGCTTTAGAAGCAAGAATTAAGAGGACTACATTCATTATTTCAGCTGAAAAATGCTTAGTTTTTGATTTGTAGTCAACATTAATGAAATGTCCCCAACAGCGTTTTCAGCCCGAGTGGAGCGCATTTTGACTGTTTTTTTTAAAAACATCATTGTACATTGAAATTTCTGCTTGCGTATGCTTTAGAAGCAAGAATTAAGAGGACTACATTCATTATTTCAGCTGAAAAATGCTTAGTTTATGATTTATAGTCAACATTAAGGAAATGTTCCGAACAAGCGTTTTCAGCCCGAGTGGAGCACATTTTGACCGTTTTTTAAAAAACATCATTGTACATTGAAATTTCTTTTTGCGTATGCTTTAGAAGCAAGAATTAAGAGGACTACATTCATTATTTCAGCTGAAAAATGCTTAGTTTATGATTTATAGTCAACATTAATGTCATGTCCCAAACAAGCGTTTTCAGCCCGAGTGGAGCACATTTTGACTGCTTTTTTAAAAACATCATTGTACATTGAAATTTCTGCTTGCGTATGCTTTAGAAGCAAGAATTAAGAGGACTACATTCATTATTTCAGCTGAAAAATGCTTAGTTTATGATTTATAGTCAACATTAATGAAATGTTCCAAACAAGCGTTTTCAGCCCGAGTGGAGCACATTTTGACCCTTTTTTTAAAAACATCATTGTACATTGAAATTTCTGCTTGCGTATGCTTTAGAAGCAAGAATTAAGAGGACTACATTCATTATTTCAGCTGAAAAATGCTTAGTTTATGATTTATAGTCAACATTAATGTCATGTCCCAAACAAGCGTTTTCAGCCCGAGTGGAGCACATTTTGACTGTTTTTTTAAAAACATCATTGTACATTGAAATTTCTGCTTGCGTATGCTTTAGAAGCAAGAATTAAGAGGACTACATTCATTATTTCAGCTGAAAAATGCTTAGTTTATGATTTATAGTCAACATTAATGAAATGTTCCAAACAAGCGTTTTCAGCCCGAGTGGAGCACATTTTGACCCTTTTTTTAAAAACATCATTGTACATTGAAATTTCTGCTTGCGTATGCTTTAGAAGCAAGAATTAAGAGGACTACATTCATTATTTCAGCTGAAAAATGCTTAGTTTATGATTTATAGTCAACATTAATGTCATGTCCCAAACAAGCGTTTTCAGCCCGAGTGGAGCACATTTTGACTGTTTTTTTAAAAACATCATTGTACATTGAAATTTCTGCTTGCGTATGCTTTAGAAGCAAGAATTAAGAGGACTACATTCATTATTTCAGCTGAAAAATGCTTAGTTTATGATTTATAGTCAACATTAATGAAATGTTCCAAACAAGCGTTTTCAGCCCGAGTGGAGCACATTTTGACCGTTTTTTTAAAAACATCATTGTACATTGAAATTTCTGCTTGCGTATGCTTTAGAAGCAAGAATTAAGAGGACTACATTCATTATTTCAGCTGAAAAATGCTTAGTTTTTGATTTGTAGTCAACATTAATGAAATGTCCCCAACAGCGTTTTCAGCCCGAGTGGAGCGCATTTTGACTGTTTTTTTTAAAAACATCATTGTACATTGAAATTTCTGCTTGCGTATGCTTTAGAAGCAAGAATTAAGAGGACTACATTCATTATTTCAGCTGAAAAATGCTTAGTTTATGATTTATAGTCAACATTAAGGAAATGTTCCGAACAAGCGTTTTCAGCCCGAGTGGAGCACATTTTGACCGTTTTTTAAAAAACATCATTGTACATTGAAATTTCTGCTTGCGTATGCTTTAGAAGCAAGAATTAAGAGGACTACATTCATTATTTCAGCTGAAAAATGCTTAGTTTATGATTTATAGTCAACATTAATGAAATGTCCCCAACAGCGTTTTCAGCCCGAGTGGAGCACATTTTGACTGTTTTTTTAAAAACATCATTGTACATTGAAATTTCTGCTTGCGTATGCTTTAGAAGCAAGAATTAAGAGGACTACATTCATTATTTCAGCTGAAAAATGCTTAGTTTTTGATTTATAGTCAACGTTAATGAAATGTCCCCGACAGCGTTTTCAGCCCGAGTGGAGCACATTTTGACTGTTTTTTTTAAAAACATCATTGTACATTGAAATTTCTGCTTGCGTATGCTTTAGAAGCAAGAATTAAGAGGACTACATTCATTATTTCAGCTGAAAAATGCTTAGTTTTTGATTTGTAGTCAAAATTAATGAAATGTCCCCAACAGCGTTTTCAGCCCGAGTGGAGCGCATTTTGACTGTTTTTTTTAAAAACATCATTGTACATTGAAATTTCTGCTTGCGTATGCTTTAGAAGCAAGAATTAAGAGGACTACATTCATTATTTCAGCTGAAAAATGCTTAGTTTATGATTTATAGTCAACATTAAGGAAATGTTCCGAACAAGTGTTTTCAGCCCGAGTGGAGCACATTTTGACCGTTTTTTAAAAAACATCATTGTACATTGAAATTTCTTTTTGCGTATGCTTTAGAAGCAAGAATTAAGAGGACTACATTCATTATTTCAGCTGAAAAATGCTTAGTTTATGATTTATAGTCAACATTAATGTCATGTCCCAAACAAGCGTTTTCAGCCCGAGTGGAGCACATTTTGACTGTTTTTTTAAAAACATCATTGTACATTGAAAATTCTGCTTGCGTATGCTTTAGAAGCAAGAATTAAGAGGACTACATTCATTATTTCAGCTGAAAAATGCTTAGTTTATGATTTATAGTCAACATTAATGAAATGTTCCAAACAAGCGTTTTCAGCCCGAGTGGAGCACATTTTGACCCTTTTTTTAAAAACATCATTGTACATTGAAATTTCTGCTTGCGTATGCTTTAGAAGCAAGAATTAAGAGGACTACATTCATTATTTCAGCTGAAAAATGCTTAGTTTTTGATTTGTAGTCAACATTAATGAAATGTCCCCAACAGCGTTTTCAGCCCGAGTGGAGCGCATTTTGACTGTTTTTTTTAAAAACATCATTGTACATTGAAATTTCTGCTTGCGTATGCTTTAGAAGCAAGAATTAAGAGGACTACATTCATTATTTCAGCTGAAAAATGCTTAGTTTATGATTTATAGTCAACATTAATGAAATGTTCCAAACAAGCGTTTTCAGCCCGAGTGGAGCACATTTTGACCCTTTTTTTAAAAACATCATTGTACATTGAAATTTCTGCTTGCGTATGCTTTAGAAGCAAGAATTAAGAGGACTACATTCATTATTTCAGCTGAAAAATGCTTAGTTTATGATTTATAGTCAACATTAATGAAATGTTCCAAACAAGCGTTTTCAGCCCGAGTGGAGCACATTTTGACCCTTTTTTTAAAAACATCATTGTACATTGAAATTTCTGCTTGCGTATGCTTTAGAAGCAAGAATTAAGAGGACTACATTCATTATTTCAGCTGAAAAATGCTTAGTTTTTGATTTGTAGTCAACATTAATGAAATGTCCCCAACAGCGTTTTCAGCCCGAGTGGAGCGCATTTTGACTGTTTTTTTTAAAAACATCATTGTACATTGAAATTTCTGCTTGCGTATGCTTTAGAAGCAAGAATTAAGAGGACTACATTCATTATTTCAGCTGAAAAATGCTTAGTTTATGATTTATAGTCAACATTAAGGAAATGTTCCGAACAAGCGTTTTCAGCCCGAGTGGAGCACATTTTGACCGTTTTTTAAAAAACATCATTGTACATTGAAATTTCTGCTTGCGTATGCTTTAGAAGCAAGAATTAAGAGGACTACATTCATTATTTCAGCTGAAAAATGCTTAGTTTATGATTTATAGTCAACATTAATGAAATGTCCCCAACAGCGTTTTCAGCCCGAGTGGAGCACATTTTGACTGTTTTTTTAAAAACATCATTGTACATTGAAATTTCTGCTTGCGTATGCTTTAGAAGCAAGAATTAAGAGGACTACATTCATTATTTCAGCTGAAAAATGCTTAGTTTTTGATTTATAGTCAACATTAATGAAATGTCCCCGACCGCGTTTTCAGCCCGAGTGGAGCACATTTTGACTGTTTTTTTTAAAAACATCATTGTACATTGAAATTTCTGCTTGCGTATGCTTTAGAAGCAAGAATTAAGAGGACTACATTCATTATTTCAGCTGAAAAATGCTTAGTTTTTGATTTGTAGTCAACATTAATGAAATGTCCCCAACAGCGTTTTCAGCCCGAGTGGAGCGCATTTTGACTGTTTTTTTTAAAAACATCATTGTACATTGAAATTTCTGCTTGCGTATGCTTTAGAAGCAAGAATTAAGAGGACTACATTCATTATTTCAGCTGAAAAATGCTTAGTTTATGATTTATAGTCAACATTAAGGAAATGTTCCGAACAAGCGTTTTCAGCCCGAGTGGAGCACATTTTGACCGTTTTTTAAAAAACATCATTGTACATTGAAATTTCTGCTTGCGTATGCTTTAGAAGCAAGAATTAAGAGGACTACATTCATTATTTCAGCTGAAAAATGCTTAGTTTATGATTTATAGTCAACATTAATGAAATGTCCCCAACAGCGTTTTCAGCCCGAGTGGAGCACATTTTGACTGTTTTTTTAAAAACATCATTGTACATTGAAATTTCTGCTTGCGTATGCTTTAGAAGCAAGAATTAAGAGGACTACATTCATTATTTCAGCTGAAAAATGCTTAGTTTTTGATTTATAGTCAACGTTAATGAAATGTCCCCGACAGCGTTTTCAGCCCGAGTGGAGCACATTTTGACTGTTTTTTTTAAAAACATCATTGTACATTGAAATTTCTGCTTGCGTATGCTTTAGAAGCAAGAATTAAGAGGACTACATTCATTATTTCAGCTGAAAAATGCTTAGTTTTTGATTTGTAGTCAAAATTAATGAAATGTCCCCAACAGCGTTTTCAGCCCGAGTGGAGCGCATTTTGACTGTTTTTTTTAAAAACATCATTGTACATTGAAATTTCTGCTTGCGTATGCTTTAGAAGCAAGAATTAAGAGGACTACATTCATTATTTCAGCTGAAAAATGCTTAGTTTATGATTTATAGTCAACATTAAGGAAATGTTCCGAACAAGTGTTTTCAGCCCGAGTGGAGCACATTTTGACCGTTTTTTAAAAAACATCATTGTACATTGAAATTTCTTTTTGCGTATGCTTTAGAAGCAAGAATTAAGAGGACTACATTCATTATTTCAGCTGAAAAATGCTTAGTTTATGATTTATAGTCAACATTAATGTCATGTCCCAAACAAGCGTTTTCAGCCCGAGTGGAGCACATTTTGACTGTTTTTTTAAAAACATCATTGTACATTGAAAATTCTGCTTGCGTATGCTTTAGAAGCAAGAATTAAGAGGACTACATTCATTATTTCAGCTGAAAAATGCTTAGTTTATGATTTATAGTCAACATTAATGAAATGTTCCAAACAAGCGTTTTCAGCCCGAGTGGAGCACATTTTGACCCTTTTTTTAAAAACATCATTGTACATTGAAATTTCTGCTTGCGTATGCTTTAGAAGCAAGAATTAAGAGGACTACATTCATTATTTCAGCTGAAAAATGCTTAGTTTTTGATTTGTAGTCAACATTAATGAAATGTCCCCAACAGCGTTTTCAGCCCGAGTGGAGCGCATTTTGACTGTTTTTTTTAAAAACATCATTGTACATTGAAATTTCTGCTTGCGTATGCTTTAGAAGCAAGAATTAAGAGGACTACATTCATTATTTCAGCTGAAAAATGCTTAGTTTATGATTTATAGTCAACATTAATGAAATGTTCCAAACAAGCGTTTTCAGCCCGAGTGGAGCACATTTTGACCCTTTTTTTAAAAACATCATTGTACATTGAAATTTCTGCTTGCGTATGCTTTAGAAGCAAGAATTAAGAGGACTACATTCATTATTTCAGCTGAAAAATGCTTAGTTTATGATTTATAGTCAACATTAATGTCATGTCCCAAACAAGCGTTTTCAGCCCGAGTGGAGCACATTTTGACTGTTTTTTTAAAAACATCATTGTACATTGAAATTTCTGCTTGCGTATGCTTTAGAAGCAAGAATTAAGAGGACTACATTCATTATTTCAGCTGAAAAATGCTTAGTTTATGATTTATAGTCAACATTAATGAAATGTTCCAAACAAGCGTTTTCAGCCCGAGTGGAGCACATTTTGACCCTTTTTTTAAAAACATCATTGTACATTGAAATTTCTGCTTGCGTATGCTTTAGAAGCAAGAATTAAGAGGACTACATTCATTATTTCAGCTGAAAAATGCTTAGTTTTTGATTTGTAGTCAACATTAATGAAATGTCCCCAACAGCGTTTTCAGCCCGAGTGGAGCGCATTTTGACTGTTTTTTTTAAAAACATCATTGTACATTGAAATTTCTGCTTGCGTATGCTTTAGAAGCAAGAATTAAGAGGACTACATTCATTATTTCAGCTGAAAAATGCTTAGTTTATGATTTATAGTCAACATTAAGGAAATGTTCCGAACAAGCGTTTTCAGCCCGAGTGGAGCACATTTTGACCGTTTTTTAAAAAACATCATTGTACATTGAAATTTCTGCTTGCGTATGCTTTAGAAGCAAGAATTAAGAGGACTACATTCATTATTTCAGCTGAAAAATGCTTAGTTTATGATTTATAGTCAACATTAATGAAATGTCCCCAACAGCGTTTTCAGCCCGAGTGGAGCACATTTTGACTGTTTTTTTAAAAACATCATTGTACATTGAAATTTCTGCTTGCGTATGCTTTAGAAGCAAGAATTAAGAGGACTACATTCATTATTTCAGCTGAAAAATGCTTAGTTTTTGATTTATAGTCAACATTAATGAAATGTCCCCGACCGCGTTTTCAGCCCGAGTGGAGCACATTTTGACTGTTTTTTTTAAAAACATCATTGTACATTGAAATTTCTGCTTGCGTATGCTTTAGAAGCAAGAATTAAGAGGACTACATTCATTATTTCAGCTGAAAAATGCTTAGTTTTTGATTTGTAGTCAACATTAATGAAATGTCCCCAACAGCGTTTTCAGCCCGAGTGGAGCGCATTTTGACTGTTTTTTTTAAAAACATCATTGTACATTGAAATTTCTGCTTGCGTATGCTTTAGAAGCAAGAATTAAGAGGACTACATTCATTATTTCAGCTGAAAAATGCTTAGTTTATGATTTATAGTCAACATTAAGGAAATGTTCCGAACAAGTGTTTTCAGCCCGAGTGGAGCACATTTTGACCGTTTTTTAAAAAACATCATTGTACATTGAAATTTCTTTTTGCGTATGCTTTAGAAGCAAGAATTAAGAGGACTACATTCATTATTTCAGCTGAAAAATGCTTAGTTTATGATTTATAGTCAACATTAATGTCATGTCCCAAACAAGCGTTTTCAGCCCGAGTGGAGCACATTTTGACTGTTTTTTTAAAAACATCATTGTACATTGAAAATTCTGCTTGCGTATGCTTTAGAAGCAAGAATTAAGAGGACTACATTCATTATTTCAGCTGAAAAATGCTTAGTTTATGATTTATAGTCAACATTAATGAAATGTTCCAAACAAGCGTTTTCAGCCCGAGTGGAGCACATTTTGACCCTTTTTTTAAAAACATCATTGTACATTGAAATTTCTGCTTGCGTATGCTTTAGAAGCAAGAATTAAGAGGACTACATTCATTATTTCAGCTGAAAAATGCTTAGTTTTTGATTTGTAGTCAACATTAATGAAATGTCCCCAACAGCGTTTTCAGCCCGAGTGGAGCGCATTTTGACTGTTTTTTTTAAAAACATCATTGTACATTGAAATTTCTGCTTGCGTATGCTTTAGAAGCAAGAATTAAGAGGACTACATTCATTATTTCAGCTGAAAAATGCTTAGTTTATGATTTATAGTCAACATTAAGGAAATGTTCCGAACAAGCGTTTTCAGCCCGAGTGGAGCACATTTTGACCGTTTTTTAAAAAACATCATTGTACATTGAAATTTCTTTTTGCGTATGCTTTAGAAGCAAGAATTAAGAGGACTACATTCATTATTTCAGCTGAAAAATGCTTAGTTTATGATTTATAGTCAACATTAATGTCATGTCCCAAACAAGCGTTTTCAGCCCGAGTGGAGCACATTTTGACTGCTTTTTTAAAAACATCATTGTACATTGAAATTTCTGCTTGCGTATGCTTTAGAAGCAAGAATTAAGAGGACTACATTCATTATTTCAGCTGAAAAATGCTTAGTTTATGATTTATAGTCAACATTAATGAAATGTTCCAAACAAGCGTTTTCAGCCCGAGTGGAGCACATTTTGACTGTTTTTTTAAAAACATCATTGTACATTGAAATTTCTGCTTGCGTATGCTTTAGAAGCAAGAATTAAGAGGACTACATTCATTATTTCAGCTGAAAAATGCTTAGTTTTTGATTTATAGTCAACATTAATGAAATGTCCCCAACAGCGTTTTCAGCCCGAGTGGAGCACATTTTGACTGTTTTTTTTAAAAACATCATTGTACATTGAAATTTCTGCTTGCGTATGCTTTAGAAGCAAGAATTAAAAGGACTACATTCATTATTTCAGCTGAAAAATGCTTAGTTTATGATTTATAGTCAACATTAATGAAATGTCCCCAACAGCGTTTTCAGCCCGAGTGGAGCACATTTTGACTGTTTTTTTAAAAACATCATTGTACATTGAAATTTCTGCTTGCGTATGCTTTAGAAGCAAGAATTAAGAGGACTACATTCATTATTTCAGCTGAAAAATGCTTAGTTTATGATTTATAGTCAACATTAATGAAATGTTCCAAACAAGCGTTTTCAGCCCGAGTGGAGCACATTTTGACCCTTTTTTTAAAAACATCATTGTACATTGAAATTTCTGCTTGCGTATGCTTTAGAAGCAAGAATTAAGAGGACTACATTCATTATTTCAGCTGAAAAATGCTTAGTTTATGATTTATAGTCAACATTAATGTCATGTCCCAAACAAGCGTTTTCAGCCCGAGTGGAGCACATTTTGACTGTTTTTTTAAAAACATCATTGTACATTGAAATTTCTGCTTGCGTATGCTTTAGAAGCAAGAATTAAGAGGACTACATTCATTATTTCAGCTGAAAAATGCTTAGTTTATGATTTATAGTCAACATTAATGAAATGTTCCAAACAAGCGTTTTCAGCCCGAGTGGAGCACATTTTGACCCTTTTTTTAAAAACATCATTGTACATTGAAATTTCTGCTTGCGTATGCTTTAGAAGCAAGAATTAAGAGGACTACATTCATTATTTCAGCTGAAAAATGCTTAGTTTTTGATTTGTAGTCAACATTAATGAAATGTCCCCAACAGCGTTTTCAGCCCGAGTGGAGCGCATTTTGACTGTTTTTTTTAAAAACATCATTGTACATTGAAATTTCTGCTTGCGTATGCTTTAGAAGCAAGAATTAAGAGGACTACATTCATTATTTCAGCTGAAAAATGCTTAGTTTATGATTTATAGTCAACATTAAGGAAATGTTCCGAACAAGCGTTTTCAGCCCGAGTGGAGCACATTTTGACCGTTTTTTAAAAAACATCATTGTACATTGAAATTTCTTTTTGCGTATGCTTTAGAAGCAAGAATTAAGAGGACTACATTCATTATTTCAGCTGAAAAATGCTTAGTTTATGATTTATAGTCAACATTAATGTCATGTCCCAAACAAGCGTTTTCAGCCCGAGTGGAGCACATTTTGACTGTTTTTTTAAAAACATCATTGTACATTGAAATTTCTGCTTGCGTATGCTTTAGAAGCAAGAATTAAGAGGACTACATTCATTATTTCAGCTGAAAAATGCTTAGTTTATGATTTATAGTCAACATTAATGAAATGTTCCAAACAAGCGTTTTCAGCCCGAGTGGAGCACATTTTGACCCTTTTTTTAAAAACATCATTGTACATTGAAATTTCTGCTTGCGTATGCTTTAGAAGCAAGAATTAAGAGGACTACATTCATTATTTCAGCTGAAAAATGCTTAGTTTTTGATTTGTAGTCAACATTAATGAAAAGTCCCCAACAGCGTTTTCAGCCCGAGTGGAGCGCATTTTGACTGTTTTTTTTAAAAACATCATTGTACATTGAAATTTCTGCTTGCGTATGCTTTAGAAGCAAGAATTAAGAGGACTACATTCATTATTTCAGCTGAAAAATGCTTAGTTTATGATTTATAGTCAACATTAAGGAAATGTTCCGAACAAGCGTTTTCAGCCCGAGTGGAGCACATTTTGACCGTTTTTTAAAAAACATCATTGTACATTGAAATTTCTGTTTGCGTATGCTTTAGAAGCAAGAATTAAGAGGACTACATTCATTATTTCAGCTGAAAAATGCTTAGTTTATGATTTATAGTCAACATTAATGTAATGTCCCAAACAAGCGTTTTCAGCCCGAGTGGAGCACATTTTGACTGTTTTTTTAAAAACATCATTGTACATTGAAATTTCTGCTTGCGTATGCTTTAGAAGCAAGAATTAAGAGGACTACATTCATTATTTCAGCTGAAAAATGCTTAGTTTATGATTTATAGTCAACATTAATGTCATGTCCCAAACAAGCGTTTTCAGCCCGAGTGGAGCACATTTTGACTGTTTTTTTAAAAACATCATTGTACATTGAAATTTCTGCTTGCGTATGCTTTAGAAGCAAGAATTAAGAGGACTACATTCATTATTTCAGCTGAAAAATGCTTAGTTTATGATTTATAGTCAACATTAATGAAATGTTCCAAACAAGCGTTTTCAGCCCGAGTGGAGCACATTTTGACCCTTTTTTTAAAAACATCATTGTACATTGAAATTTCTGCTTGCGTATGCTTTAGAAGCAAGAATTAAGAGGACTACATTCATTATTTCAGCTGAAAAATGCTTAGTTTTTGATTTGTAGTCAACATTAATGAAATGTCCCCAACAGCGTTTTCAGCCCGAGTGGAGCGCATTTTGACTGTTTTTTTTTAAAAACATCATTGTACATTGAAATTTCTGCTTGCGTATGCTTTAGAAGCAAGAATTAAGAGGACTACATTCATTATTTCAGCTGAAAAATGCTTAGTTTATGATTTATAGTCAACATTAAGGAAATGTTCCGAACAAGCGTTTTCAGCCCGAGTGGAGCACATTTTGACCGTTTTTTAAAAAACATCATTGTACATTGAAATTTCTGTTTGCGTATGCTTTAGAAGCAAGAATTAAGAGGACTACATTCATTATTTCAGCTGAAAAATGCTTAGTTTATGATTTATAGTCAACATTAATGTAATGTCCCAAACAAGCGTTTTCAGCCCGAGTGGAGCACATTTTGACTGTTTTTTTAAAAACATCATTGTACATTGAAATTTCTGCTTGCGTATGCTTTAGAAGCAAGAATTAAGAGGACTACATTCATTATTTCAGCTGAAAAATGCTTAGTTTATGATTTATAGTCAACATTAATGAAATGTCCCCAACAGCGTTTTCAGCCCGAGTGGAGCACATTTTGACTGTTTTTTTAAAAACATCATTGTACATTGAAAATTCTGCTTGCGAATGCTTTAGAAGCAAGAATTAAGAGGACTACATTCATTATTTCAGCTGAAAAATGCTTAGTTTTTGATTTGTAGTCAACATTAATGAAATGTCCCCAACAGCGTTTTCAGCCCGAGTGGAGCACATTTTGACTGTTTTTTTTAAAAACATCATTGTACATTGAAATTTCTGCTTGCGTATGCTTTAGAAGCAAGAATTAAGAGGACTACTTTCATTATTTCAGCTGAAAAATGCTTAGTTTTTGATTTGTAGTCAACATTAATGAAATGTCCCCAACAGCGTTTTCAGCCCGAGTGGAGCGCATTTTGACTGTTTTTTTTAAAAACATCATTGTACATTGAAATTTCTGCTTGCGTATGCTTTAGAAGCAAGAATTAAGAGGATTACATTCATTATTTCAGCTGAAAAATGCTTAGTTTATGATTTATAGTCAACATTAAGGAAATGTTCCGAACAAGCGTTTTCAGCCCGAGTGGAGCACATTTTGACCGTTTTTTAAAAAACATCATTGTACATTGAAATTTCTTTTTGCGTATGCTTTAGAAGCAAGAATTAAGAGGACTACATTCATTATTTCAGCTGAAAATGCTTAGTTTATGATTTATAGTCAACATTAATGTAATGTCCCAAACAAGCGTTTTCAGCCCGAGTGGAGCACATTTTGACTGTTTTTTTAAAAACATCATTGTACATTGAAATTTCTGCTTGCGTATGCTTTAGAAGCAAGAATTAAGAGGACTACATTCATTATTTCAGCTGAAAAATGCTTAGTTTATGATTTATAGTCAACATTAATGAAATGTTCCAAACAAGCATTTTCAGCCCGAGTGGAGCACATTTTGACCCTTTTTTTAAAAACATCATTGTACATTGAAATTTCTGCTTGCGTATGCTTTAGAAGCAAGAATTAAGAGGACTACATTCATTATTTCAGCTGAAAAATGCTTAGTTTTTGATTTGTAGTCAACATTAATGAAATGTCCCCAACAGCGTTTTCAGCCCGAGTGGAGCGCATTTTGACTGTTTTTTTTAAAAACATCATTGTACATTGAAATTTCTGCTTGCGTATGCTTTAGAAGCAAGAATTAAGAGGACTACATTCATTATTTCAGCTGAAAAATGCTTAGTTTATGATTTATAGTCAACATTAAGGAAATGTTCCGAACAAGCGTTTTCAGCCCGAGTGGAGCACATTTTGACCGTTTTTTAAAAAACATCATTGTACATTGAAATTTCTTTTTGCGTATGCTTTAGAAGCAAGAATTAAGAGGACTACATTCATTATTTCAGCTGAAAAATGCTTAGTTTATGATTTATAGTCAACATTAATGTCATGTCCCAAACAAGCGTTTTCAGCCCGAGTGGAGCACATTTTGACTGCTTTTTTAAAAACATCATTGTACATTGAAATTTCTGCTTGCGTATGCTTTAGAAGCAAGAATTAAGAGGACTACATTCATTATTTCAGCTGAAAAATGCTTAGTTTATGATTTATAGTCAACATTAATGAAATGTTCCAAACAAGCGTTTTCAGCCCGAGTGGAGCACATTTTGACTGCTTTTTTAAAAACATCATTGTACATTGAAATTTCTGCTTGCGTATGCTTTAGAAGCAAGAATTAAGAGGACTACATTCATTATTTCAGCTGAAAAATGCTTAGTTTTTGATTTATAGTCAACATTAATGAAATGTCCCCAACAGCGTTTTCAGCCCGAGTGGAGCACATTTTGACTGTTTTTTTTAAAAACATCATTGTACATTGAAATTTCTGCTTGCGTATGCTTTAGAAGCAAGAATTAAAAGGACTACATTCATTATTTCAGCTGAAAAATGCTTAGTTTATGATTTATAGTCAACATTAATGAAATGTCCCCAACAGCGTTTTCAGCCCGAGTGGAGCACATTTTGACTGTTTTTTTAAAAACATCATTGTACATTGAAATTTCTGCTTGCGTATGCTTTAGAAGCAAGAATTAAGAGGACTACATTCATTATTTCAGCTGAAAAATGCTTAGTTTATGATTTATAGTCAACATTAATGAAATGTTCCAAACAAGCGTTTTCAGCCCGAGTGGAGCACATTTTGACCCTTTTTTTAAAAACATCATTGTACATTGAAATTTCTGCTTGCGTATGCTTTAGAAGCAAGAATTAAGAGGACTACATTCATTATTTCAGCTGAAAAATGCTTAGTTTATGATTTATAGTCAACATTAATGTAATGTCCCAAACAAGTGTTTTCAGCCCGAGTGGAGCACATTTTGACTGTTTTTTTAAAAACATCATTGTACATTGAAATTTCTGCTTGCGTATGCTTTAGAAGCAAGAATTAAGAGGACTACATTCATTATTTCAGCTGAAAAATGCTTAGTTTATGATTTATAGTCAACATTAATGAAATGTTCCAAACAAGCGTTTTCAGCCCGAGTGGAGCACATTTTGACCCTTTTTTTAAAAACATCATTGTACATTGAAATTTCTGCTTGCGTATGCTTTAGAAGCAAGAATTAAGAGGACTACATTCATTATTTCAGCTGAAAAATGCTTAGTTTTTGATTTGTAGTCAACATTAATGAAATGTCCCCAACAGCGTTTTCAGCCCGAGTGGAGCGCATTTTGACTGTTTTTTTTAAAAACATCATTGTACATTGAAATTTCTGCTTGCGTATGCTTTAGAAGCAAGAATTAAGAGGACTACATTCATTATTTCAGCTGAAAAATGCTTAGTTTATGATTTATAGTCAACATTAAGGAAATGTTCCGAACAAGCGTTTTCAGCCCGAGTGGAGCACATTTTGACCGTTTTTTAAAAAACATCATTGTACATTGAAATTTCTTTTTGCGTATGCTTTAGAAGCAAGAATTAAGAGGACTACATTCATTATTTCAGCTGAAAAATGCTTAGTTTATGATTTATAGTCAACATTAATGTCATGTCCCAAACAAGCGTTTTCAGCCCGAGTGGAGCACATTTTGACTGTTTTTTTAAAAACATCATTGTACATTGAAATTTCTGCTTGCGTATGCTTTAGAAGCAAGAATTAAGAGGACTACATTCATTATTTCAGCTGAAAAATGCTTAGTTTATGATTTATAGTCAACATTAATGAAATGTTCCAAACAAGCGTTTTCAGCCCGAGTGGAGCACATTTTGACCCTTTTTTTAAAAACATCATTGTACATTGAAATTTCTGCTTGCGTATGCTTTAGAAGCAAGAATTAAGAGGACTACATTCATTATTTCAGCTGAAAAATGCTTAGTTTTTGATTTGTAGTCAACATTAATGAAAAGTCCCCAACAGCGTTTTCAGCCCGAGTGGAGCGCATTTTGACTGTTTTTTTTAAAAACATCATTGTACATTGAAATTTCTGCTTGCGTATGCTTTAGAAGCAAGAATTAAGAGGACTACATTCATTATTTCAGCTGAAAAATGCTTAGTTTATGATTTATAGTCAACATTAAGGAAATGTTCCGAACAAGCGTTTTCAGCCCGAGTGGAGCACATTTTGACCGTTTTTTAAAAAACATCATTGTACATTGAAATTTCTGTTTGCGTATGCTTTAGAAGCAAGAATTAAGAGGACTACATTCATTATTTCAGCTGAAAAATGCTTAGTTTATGATTTATAGTCAACATTAATGAAATGTCCCCAACAGCGTTTTCAGCCCGAGTGGAGCACATTTTGACTGTTTTTTTAAAAACATCATTGTACATTGAAATTTCTGCTTGCGTATGCTTTAGAAGCAAGAATTAAGAGGACTACTTCATTATTTCAGCTGAAAAATGCTTAGTTTATGATTTATAGTCAACATTAAGGAAATGTTCCGAACAAGCGTTTTCAGCCCGAGTGGAGCACATTTTGACCGTTTTTTTAAAAACATCATTGTACATTGAAATTTCTGCTTGCGTATGCTTTAGAAGCAAGAATTAAGAGGACTACATTCATTATTTCAGCTGAAAAATGCTTAGTTTATGATTTATAGTCAACATTAATGAAATGTCCCCAACAGCGTTTTCAGCCCGAGTGGAGCACATTTTGACTGTTTTTTTTAAAAACATCATTGTACATTGAAATTTCTGCTTGCGTATGCTTTAGAAGCAAGAATTAAGAGGACTACATTCATTATTTCAGCTGAAAAATGCTTAGTTTATGATTTATAGTCAACATTAATGAAATGTTCCAAACAAGCGTTTTCAGCCCGAGTGGAGCACATTTTGACCGTTTTTTTAAAAACATCATTGTACATTGAAATTTCTGTTTGTGTATGCTTTAGAAGCAAGAATTAAGAGGACTACATTCATTATTTCAGCTGAAAAATGCTTAGTTTATGATTTATAGTCAACATTAATGTAATGTCCCAAACAAGCGTTTTCAGCCCGAGTGGAGCACATTTTGACCGTTTTTTTAAAAACATCATTGTACATTGAAATTTCTGTTTGCGTATGCTTTAGAAGCAAGAATTAAGAGGACTACATTCATTATTTCAGCTGAAAAATGCTTAGTTTATGATTTATAGTCAACATTAATGTAATGTCCCAAACAAGCGTTTTCAGCCCGAGTGGAGCACATTTTGACTGTTTTTTTAAAAACATCATTGTACATTGAAATTTCTGCTTGCGTATGCTTTAGAAGCAAGAATTAAGAGGACTACATTCATTATTTCAGCTGAAAAATGCTTAGTTTATGATTTATAGTCAACATTAATGAAATGTTCCAAACAAGCGTTTTCAGCCCGAGTGGAGCACATTTTGACCGATTTTTTAAAAACATCATTGTACATTGAAATTTCTGTTTGTGTATGCTTTAGAAGCAAGAATTAAGAGGACTACATTCATTATTTCAGCTGAAAAATGCTTAGTTTATGATTTATAGTCAACATTAATGTAATGTCCCAAACAAGCGTTTTCAGCCCGAGTGGAGCACATTTTGACCGTTTTTTTAAAAACATCATTGTACATTGAAATTTCTGTTTGCGTATGCTTTAGAAGCAAGAATTAAGAGGACTACATTCATTATTTCAGCTGAAAAATGCTTAGTTTATGATTTATAGTCAACATTAATGAAATGTCCCCAACAGCGTTTTCAGCCCGAGTGGAGCACATTTTGACCGTTTTTTTAAAAACATCATTGTACATTTAATTTTCTGTTTGTGTATGCTTTAGAAGCAAGAATTAAGAGGACTACATTCATTATTTCAGCTGAAAAATGCTTAGTTTATGATTTATAGTCAACATTAATGAAATGTCCCCAACAGCGTTTTCAGCCCGAGTGGAGCACATTTTGACTGTTTTTTTAAAAACATCATTGTACATTGAAATTTCTGCTTGCGTATGCTTTAGAAGCAAGAATTAAGAGGACTACATTCATTATTTCAGCTGAAAAATGCTTAGTTTTTGATTTATAGTCAACATTAATGAAATGTCCCCAACAGCGTTTTCAGCCCGAGTGGAGCACATTTTGACTGTTTTTTTTAAAAACATCAATGTACATTGAAATTTCTGCTTGCGTATGCTTTAGAAGCAAGAATTAAAAGGACTACATTCATTATTTCAGCTGAAAAATGCTTAGTTTATGATTTATAGTCAACATTAATGAAATGTCCCCAACAGCGTTTTCAGCCCGAGTGGAGCACATTTTGACTGTTTTTTTAAAAACATCATTGTACATTGAAATTTCTGCTTGCGTATGCTTTAGAAGCAAGAATTAAGAGGACTACATTCATTATTTCAGCTGAAAAATGCTTAGTTTATGATTTATAGTCAACATTAATGTCATGTCCCAAACAAGCGTTTTCAGCCCGAGTGGAGCACATTTTGACTGTTTTTTTAAAAACATCATTGTACATTGAAATTTCTGCTTGCGTATGCTTTAGAAGCAAGAATTAAGAGGACTACATTCATTATTTCAGCTGAAAAATGCTTAGTTTATGATTTATAGTCAACATTAATGAAATGTTCCAAACAAGCGTTTTCAGCCCGAGTGGAGCACATTTTGACCCTTTTTTTAAAAACATCATTGTACATTGAAATTTCTGCTTGCGTATGCTTTAGAAGCAAGAATTAAGAGGACTACATTCATTATTTCAGCTGAAAAATGCTTAGTTTTTGATTTGTAGTCAACATTAATGAAATGTCCCCAACAGCGTTTTCAGCCCGAGTGGAGCGCATTTTGACTGTTTTTTTTAAAAACATCATTGTACATTGAAATTTCTGCTTGCGTATGCTTTAGAAGCAAGAATTAAGAGGACTACATTCATTATTTCAGCTGAAAAATGCTTAGTTTATGATTTATAGTCAACATTAAGGAAATGTTCCGAACAAGCGTTTTCAGCCCGAGTGGAGCACATTTTGACCGTTTTTTAAAAAACATCATTGTACATTGAAATTTCTGCTTGCGTATGCTTTAGAAGCAAGAATTAAGAGGACTACATTCATTATTTCAGCTGAAAAATGCTTAGTTTATGATTTATAGTCAACATTAATGAAATGTCCCCAACAGCGTTTTCAGCCCGAGTGGAGCACATTTTGACTGTTTTTTTAAAAACATCATTGTACATTGAAATTTCTGCTTGCGTATGCTTTAGAAGCAAGAATTAAGAGGACTACATTCATTATTTCAGCTGAAAAATGCTTAGTTTTTGATTTATAGTCAACGTTAATGAAATGTCCCCGACAGCGTTTTCAGCCCGAGTGGAGCACATTTTGACTGTTTTTTTTAAAAACATCATTGTACATTGAAATTTCTGCTTGCGTATGCTTTAGAAGCAAGAATTAAGAGGACTACATTCATTATTTCAGCTGAAAAATGCTTAGTTTTTGATTTGTAGTCAACATTAATGAAATGTCCCCAACAGCGTTTTCAGCCCGAGTGGAGCGCATTTTGACTGTTTTTTTTAAAAACATCATTGTACATTGAAATTTCTGCTTGCGTATGCTTTAGAAGCAAGAATTAAGAGGACTACATTCATTATTTCAGCTGAAAAATGCTTAGTTTATGATTTATAGTCAACATTAAGGAAATGTTCCGAACAAGTGTTTTCAGCCCGAGTGGAGCACATTTTGACCGTTTTTTAAAAAACATCATTGTACATTGAAATTTCTTTTTGCGTATGCTTTAGAAGCAAGAATTAAGAGGACTACATTCATTATTTCAGCTGAAAAATGCTTAGTTTATGATTTATAGTCAACATTAATGTCATGTCCCAAACAAGCGTTTTCAGCCCGAGTGGAGCACATTTTGACTGTTTTTTTAAAAACATCATTGTACATTGAAAATTCTGCTTGCGTATGCTTTAGAAGCAAGAATTAAGAGGACTACATTCATTATTTCAGCTGAAAAATGCTTAGTTTATGATTTATAGTCAACATTAATGAAATGTTCCAAACAAGCGTTTTCAGCCCGAGTGGAGCACATTTTGACCCTTTTTTTAAAAACATCATTGTACATTGAAATTTCTGCTTGCGTATGCTTTAGAAGCAAGAATTAAGAGGACTACATTCATTATTTCAGCTGAAAAATGCTTAGTTTTTGATTTGTAGTCAACATTAATGAAATGTCCCCAACAGCGTTTTCAGCCCGAGTGGAGCGCATTTTGACTGTTTTTTTTAAAAACATCATTGTACATTGAAATTTCTGCTTGCGTATGCTTTAGAAGCAAGAATTAAGAGGACTACATTCATTATTTCAGCTGAAAAATGCTTAGTTTATGATTTATAGTCAACATTAAGGAAATGTTCCGAACAAGCGTTTTCAGCCCGAGTGGAGCACATTTTGACCGTTTTTTAAAAAACATCATTGTACATTGAAATTTCTTTTTGCGTATGCTTTAGAAGCAAGAATTAAGAGGACTACATTCATTATTTCAGCTGAAAAATGCTTAGTTTATGATTTATAGTCAACATTAATGAAATGTTCCAAACAAGCGTTTTCAGCCCGAGTGGAGCACATTTTGACCGTTTTTTTAAAAACATCATTGTACATTGAAATTTCTGTTTGTGTATGCTTTAGAAGCAAGAATTAAGAGGACTACATTCATTATTTCAGCTGAAAAATGCTTAGTTTATGATTTATAGTCAACATTAATGAAATGTTCCAAACAAGCGTTTTCAGCCCGAGTGGAGCACATTTTGACTGTTTTTTTAAAAACATCATTGTACATTGAAATTTCTGCTTGCGTATGCTTTAGAAGCAAGAATTAAGAGGACTACATTCATTATTTCAGCTGAAAAATGCTTAGTTTTTGATTTATAGTCAACATTAATGAAATGTCCCCAACAGCGTTTTCAGCCCGAGTGGAGCACATTTTGACTGTTTTTTTTAAAAACATCATTGTACATTGAAATTTCTGCTTGCGTATGCTTTAGAAGCAAGAATTAAAAGGACTACATTCATTATTTCAGCTGAAAAATGCTTAGTTTATGATTTATAGTCAACATTAATGAAATGTCCCCAACAGCGTTTTCAGCCCGAGTGGAGCACATTTTGACTGTTTTTTTAAAAACATCATTGTACATTGAAATTTCTGCTTGCGTATGCTTTAGAAGCAAGAATTAAGAGGACTACATTCATTATTTCAGCTGAAAAATGCTTAGTTTATGATTTATAGTCAACATTAATGAAATGTTCCAAACAAGCGTTTTCAGCCCGAGTGGAGCACATTTTGACCCTTTTTTTAAAAACATCATTGTACATTGAAATTTCTGCTTGCGTATGCTTTAGAAGCAAGAATTAAGAGGACTACATTCATTATTTCAGCTGAAAAATGCTTAGTTTATGATTTATAGTCAACATTAATGTCATGTCCCAAACAAGCGTTTTCAGCCCGAGTGGAGCACATTTTGACTGTTTTTTTAAAAACATCATTGTACATTGAAATTTCTGCTTGCGTATGCTTTAGAAGCAAGAATTAAGAGGACTACATTCATTATTTCAGCTGAAAAATGCTTAGTTTATGATTTATAGTCAACATTAATGAAATGTTCCGAACAAGCGTTTTCAGCCCGAGTGGAGCACATTTTGACCGTTTTTTAAAAAACATCATTGTACATTGAAATTTCTGCTTGCGTATGCTTTAGAAGCAAGAATTAAGAGGACTACATTCATTATTTCAGCTGAAAAATGCTTAGTTTATGATTTATAGTCAACATTAATGAAATGTCCCCAACAGCGTTTTCAGCCCGAGTGGAGCACATTTTGACTGTTTTTTTAAAAACATCATTGTACATTGAAATTTCTGCTTGCGTATGCTTTAGAAGCAAGAATTAAGAGGACTACATTCATTATTTCAGCTGAAAAATGCTTAGTTTTTGATTTATAGTCAACGTTAATGAAATGTCCCCGACAGCGTTTTCAGCCCGAGTGGAGCACATTTTGACTGTTTTTTTTAAAAACATCATTGTACATTGAAATTTCTGCTTGCGTATGCTTTAGAAGCAAGAATTAAGAGGACTACATTCATTATTTCAGCTGAAAAATGCTTAGTTTTTGATTTGTAGTCAAAATTAATGAAATGTCCCCAACAGCGTTTTCAGCCCGAGTGGAGCGCATTTTGACTGTTTTTTTTAAAAACATCATTGTACATTGAAATTTCTGCTTGCGTATGCTTTAGAAGCAAGAATTAAGAGGACTACATTCATTATTTCAGCTGAAAAATGCTTAGTTTATGATTTATAGTCAACATTAAGGAAATGTTCCGAACAAGTGTTTTCAGCCCGAGTGGAGCACATTTTGACCGTTTTTTAAAAAACATCATTGTACATTGAAATTTCTTTTTGCGTATGCTTTAGAAGCAAGAATTAAGAGGACTACATTCATTATTTCAGCTGAAAAATGCTTAGTTTATGATTTATAGTCAACATTAATGTCATGTCCCAAACAAGCGTTTTCAGCCCGAGTGGAGCACATTTTGACTGTTTTTTTAAAAACATCATTGTACATTGAAAATTCTGCTTGCGTATGCTTTAGAAGCAAGAATTAAGAGGACTACATTCATTATTTCAGCTGAAAAATGCTTAGTTTATGATTTATAGTCAACATTAATGAAATGTTCCAAACAAGCGTTTTCAGCCCGAGTGGAGCACATTTTGACCCTTTTTTTAAAAACATCATTGTACATTGAAATTTCTGCTTGCGTATGCTTTAGAAGCAAGAATTAAGAGGACTACATTCATTATTTCAGCTGAAAAATGCTTAGTTTTTGATTTGTAGTCAACATTAATGAAATGTCCCCAACAGCGTTTTCAGCCCGAGTGGAGCGCATTTTGACTGTTTTTTTTAAAAACATCATTGTACATTGAAATTTCTGCTTGCGTATGCTTTAGAAGCAAGAATTAAGAGGACTACATTCATTATTTCAGCTGAAAAATGCTTAGTTTATGATTTATAGTCAACATTAATGAAATGTTCCAAACAAGCGTTTTCAGCCCGAGTGGAGCACATTTTGACCCTTTTTTTAAAAACATCATTGTACATTGAAATTTCTGCTTGCGTATGCTTTAGAAGCAAGAATTAAGAGGACTACATTCATTATTTCAGCTGAAAAATGCTTAGTTTATGATTTATAGTCAACATTAATGTCATGTCCCAAACAAGCGTTTTCAGCCCGAGTGGAGCACATTTTGACTGTTTTTTTAAAAACATCATTGTACATTGAAATTTCTGCTTGCGTATGCTTTAGAAGCAAGAATTAAGAGGACTACATTCATTATTTCAGCTGAAAAATGCTTAGTTTATGATTTATAGTCAACATTAATGAAATGTTCCAAACAAGCGTTTTCAGCCCGAGTGGAGCACATTTTGACCCTTTTTTTAAAAACATCATTGTACATTGAAATTTCTGCTTGCGTATGCTTTAGAAGCAAGAATTAAGAGGACTACATTCATTATTTCAGCTGAAAAATGCTTAGTTTTTGATTTGTAGTCAACATTAATGAAATGTCCCCAACAGCGTTTTCAGCCCGAGTGGAGCGCATTTTGACTGTTTTTTTTAAAAACATCATTGTACATTGAAATTTCTGCTTGCGTATGCTTTAGAAGCAAGAATTAAGAGGACTACATTCATTATTTCAGCTGAAAAATGCTTAGTTTATGATTTATAGTCAACATTAAGGAAATGTTCCGAACAAGCGTTTTCAGCCCGAGTGGAGTACATTTTGACCGTTTTTTAAAAAACATCATTGTACATTGAAATTTCTTTTTGCGTATGCTTTAGAAGCAAGAATTAAGAGGACTACATTCATTATTTCAGCTGAAAAATGCTTAGTTTATGATTTATAGTCAACATTAATGTCATGTCCCAAACAAGCGTTTTCAGCCCGAGTGGAGCACATTTTGACTGTTTTTTTAAAAACATCATTGTACATTGAAATTTCTGCTTGCGTATGCTTTAGAAGCAAGAATTAAGAGGACTACATTCATTATTTCAGCTGAAAAATGCTTAGTTTATGATTTATAGTCAACATTAATGAAATGTTCCAAACAAGCGTTTTCAGCCCGAGTGGAGCACATTTTGACCCTTTTTTTAAAAACATCATTGTACATTGAAATTTCTGCTTGCGTATGCTTTAGAAGCAAGAATTAAGAGGACTACATTCATTATTTCAGCTGAAAAATGCTTAGTTTTTGATTTGTAGTCAACATTAATGAAAAGTCCCCAACAGCGTTTTCAGCCCGAGTGGAGCGCATTTTGACTGTTTTTTTTAAAAACATCATTGTACATTGAAATTTCTGCTTGCGTATGCTTTAGAAGCAAGAATTAAGAGGACTACATTCATTATTTCAGCTGAAAAATGCTTAGTTTATGATTTATAGTCAACATTAAGGAAATGTTCCGAACAAGCGTTTTCAGCCCGAGTGGAGCACATTTTGACCGTTTTTTAAAAAACATCATTGTACATTGAAATTTCTGTTTGCGTATGCTTTAGAAGCAAGAATTAAGAGGACTACATTCATTATTTCAGCTGAAAAATGCTTAGTTTATGATTTATAGTCAACATTAATGAAATGTCCCCAACAGCGTTTTCAGCCCGAGTGGAGCACATTTTGACTGTTTTTTTAAAAACATCATTGTACATTGAAATTTCTGCTTGCGTATGCTTTAGAAGCAAGAATTAAGAGGACTACATTCATTATTTCAGCTGAAAAATGCTTAGTTTTTGATTTGTAGTCAACATTAATGAAATGTCCCCAACAGCGTTTTCAGCCCGAGTGGAGCACATTTTGACTGTTTTTTTAAAAACATCATTGTACATTGAAATTTCTGCTTGCGTATGCTTTAGAAGCAAGAATTAAGAGGACTACATTCATTATTTCAGCTGAAAAATGCTTAGTTTTTGATTTGTAGTCAACATTAATGAAATGTCCCCAACAGCGTTTTCAGCCCGAGTGGAGCACATTTTGACTGTTTTTTTTAAAAACATCATTGTACATTGAAATTTCTGCTTGCGTATGCTTTAGAAGCAAGAATTAAGAGGACTACATTCATTATTTCAGCTGAAAAATGCTTAGTTTATGATTTATAGTCAACATTAAGGAAATGTTCCGAACAAGCGTTTTCAGCCCGAGTGGAGCACATTTTGACCGTTTTTTTAAAAACATCATTGTACATTGAAATTTCTGCTTGCGTATGCTTTAGAAGCAAGAATTAAGAGGACTACATTCATTATTTCAGCTGAAAAATGCTTAGTTTATGATTTATAGTCAACATTAATGAAATGTCCCCAACAGCGTTTTCAGCCCGAGTGGAGCACATTTTGACTGTTTTTTTTAAAAACATCATTGTACATTGAAATTTCTGCTTGCGTATGCTTTAGAAGCAAGAATTAAGAGGACTACATTCATTATTTCAGCTGAAAAATGCTTAGTTTATGATTTATAGTCAACATTAATGAAATGTTCCAAACAAGCGTTTTCAGCCCGAGTGGAGCACATTTTGACCGTTTTTTTAAAAACATCATTGTACATTGAAATTTCTGTTTGTGTATGCTTTAGAAGCAAGAATTAAGAGGACTACATTCATTATTTCAGCTGAAAAATGCTTAGTTTATGATTTATAGTCAACATTAATGAAATGTTCCAAACAAGCGTTTTCAGCCCGAGTGGAGCACATTTTGACTGTTTTTTTAAAAACATCATTGTACATTGAAATTTCTGCTTGCGTATGCTTTAGAAGCAAGAATTAAAAGGACTACATTCATTATTTCAGCTGAAAAATGCTTAGTTTTTGATTTATAGTCAACATTAATGAAATGTCCCCAACAGCGTTTTCAGCCCGAGTGGAGCACATTTTGACTGTTTTTTTTAAAAACATCATTGTACATTGAAATTTCTGCTTGCGTATGCTTTAGAAGCAAGAATTAAAAGGACTACATTCATTATTTCAGCTGAAAAATGCTTAGTTTATGATTTATAGTCAACATTAATGAAATGTCCCCAACAGCGTTTTCAGCCCGAGTGGAGCACATTTTGACTGTTTTTTTAAAAACATCATTGTACATTGAAATTTCTGCTTGCGTATGCTTTAGAAGCAAGAATTAAGAGGACTACATTCATTATTTCAGCTGAAAAATGCTTAGTTTATGATTTATAGTCAACATTAATGAAATGTTCCAAACAAGCGTTTTCAGCCCGAGTGGAGCACATTTTGACCCTTTTTTTAAAAACATCATTGTACATTGAAATTTCTGCTTGCGTATGCTTTAGAAGCAAGAATTAAGAGGACTACATTCATTATTTCAGCTGAAAAATGCTTAGTTTATGATTTATAGTCAACATTAATGTCATGTCCCAAACAAGCGTTTTCAGCCCGAGTGGAGCACATTTTGACTGTTTTTTTAAAAACATCATTGTACATTGAAATTTCTGCTTGCGTATGCTTTAGAAGCAAGAATTAAGAGGACTACATTCATTATTTCAGCTGAAAAATGCTTAGTTTATGATTTATAGTCAACATTAATGAAATGTTCCAAACAAGCGTTTTCAGCCCGAGTGGAGCACATTTTGACCCTTTTTTTAAAAACATCATTGTACATTGAAATTTCTGCTTGCGTATGCTTTAGAAGCAAGAATTAAGAGGACTACATTCATTATTTCAGCTGAAAAATGCTTAGTTTTTGATTTGTAGTCAACATTAATGAAATGTCCCCAACAGCGTTTTCAGCCCGAGTGGAGCGCATTTTGACTGTTTTTTTTAAAAACATCATTGTACATTGAAATTTCTGCTTGCGTATGCTTTAGAAGCAAGAATTAAGAGGACTACATTCATTATTTCAGCTGAAAAATGCTTAGTTTATGATTTATAGTCAACATTAAGGAAATGTTCCGAACAAGCGTTTTCAGCCCGAGTGGAGCACATTTTGACCGTTTTTTAAAAAACATCATTGTACATTGAAATTTCTGCTTGCGTATGCTTTAGAAGCAAGAATTAAGAGGACTACATTCATTATTTCAGCTGAAAAATGCTTAGTTTATGATTTATAGTCAACATTAATGAAATGTCCCCAACAGCGTTTTCAGCCCGAGTGGAGCACATTTTGACTGTTTTTTTAAAAACATCATTGTACATTGAAATTTCTGCTTGCGTATGCTTTAGAAGCAAGAATTAAGAGGACTACATTCATTATTTCAGCTGAAAAATGCTTAGTTTTTGATTTATAGTCAACGTTAATGAAATGTCCCCGACAGCGTTTTCAGCCCGAGTGGAGCACATTTTGACTGTTTTTTTTAAAAACATCATTGTACATTGAAATTTCTGCTTGCGTATGCTTTAGAAGCAAGAATTAAGAGGACTACATTCATTATTTCAGCTGAAAAATGCTTAGTTTTTGATTTGTAGTCAACATTAATGAAATGTCCCCAACAGCGTTTTCAGCCCGAGTGGAGCGCATTTTGACTGTTTTTTTTAAAAACATCATTGTACATTGAAATTTCTGCTTGCGTATGCTTTAGAAGCAAGAATTAAGAGGACTACATTCATTATTTCAGCTGAAAAATGCTTAGTTTATGATTTATAGTCAACATTAAGGAAATGTTCCGAACAAGTGTTTTCAGCCCGAGTGGAGCACATTTTGACCGTTTTTTAAAAAACATCATTGTACATTGAAATTTCTTTTTGCGTATGCTTTAGAAGCAAGAATTAAGAGGACTACATTCATTATTTCAGCTGAAAAATGCTTAGTTTATGATTTATAGTCAACATTAATGTCATGTCCCAAACAAGCGTTTTCAGCCCGAGTGGAGCACATTTTGACTGTTTTTTTAAAAACATCATTGTACATTGAAAATTCTGCTTGCGTATGCTTTAGAAGCAAGAATTAAGAGGACTACATTCATTATTTCAGCTGAAAAATGCTTAGTTTATGATTTATAGTCAACATTAATGAAATGTTCCAAACAAGCGTTTTCAGCCCGAGTGGAGCACATTTTGACCCTTTTTTTAAAAACATCATTGTACATTGAAATTTCTGCTTGCGTATGCTTTAGAAGCAAGAATTAAGAGGACTACATTCATTATTTCAGCTGAAAAATGCTTAGTTTTTGATTTGTAGTCAACATTAATGAAATGTCCCCAACAGCGTTTTCAGCCCGAGTGGAGCGCATTTTGACTGTTTTTTTTAAAAACATCATTGTACATTGAAATTTCTGCTTGCGTATGCTTTAGAAGCAAGAATTAAGAGGACTACATTCATTATTTCAGCTGAAAAATGCTTAGTTTATGATTTATAGTCAACATTAAGGAAATGTTCCGAACAAGCGTTTTCAGCCCGAGTGGAGCACATTTTGACCGTTTTTTAAAAAACATCATTGTACATTGAAATTTCTGTTTGCGTATGCTTTAGAAGCAAGAATTAAGAGGACTACATTCATTATTTCAGCTGAAAAATGCTTAGTTTATGATTTATAGTCAACATTAATGAAATGTCCCCAACAGCGTTTTCAGCCCGAGTGGAGCACATTTTGACTGTTTTTTTAAAAACATCATTGTACATTGAAATTTCTGCTTGCGTATGCTTTAGAAGCAAGAATTAAGAGGACTACATTCATTATTTCAGCTGAAAAATGCTTAGTTTTTGATTTGTAGTCAACATTAATGAAATGTCCCCAACAGCGTTTTCAGCCCGAGTGGAGCACATTTTGACTGTTTTTTTAAAAACATCATTGTACATTGAAATTTCTGCTTGCGTATGCTTTAGAAGCAAGAATTAAGAGGACTACATTCATTATTTCAGCTGAAAAATGCTTAGTTTTTGATTTGTAGTCAACATTAATGAAATGTCCCCAACAGCGTTTTCAGCCCGAGTGGAGCACATTTTGACTGTTTTTTTTAAAAACATCATTGTACATTGAAATTTCTGCTTGCGTATGCTTTAGAAGCAAGAATTAAGAGGACTACATTCATTATTTCAGCTGAAAAATGCTTAGTTTATGATTTATAGTCAACATTAAGGAAATGTTCCGAACAAGCGTTTTCAGCCCGAGTGGAGCACATTTTGACCGTTTTTTTAAAAACATCATTGTACATTGAAATTTCTGCTTGCGTATGCTTTAGAAGCAAGAATTAAGAGGACTACATTCATTATTTCAGCTGAAAAATGCTTAGTTTATGATTTATAGTCAACATTAATGAAATGTCCCCAACAGCGTTTTCAGCCCGAGTGGAGCACATTTTGACTGTTTTTTTTAAAAACATCATTGTACATTGAAATTTCTGCTTGCGTATGCTTTAGAAGCAAGAATTAAGAGGACTACATTCATTATTTCAGCTGAAAAATGCTTAGTTTATGATTTATAGTCAACATTAATGAAATGTTCCAAACAAGCGTTTTCAGCCCGAGTGGAGCACATTTTGACCGTTTTTTTAAAAACATCATTGTACATTGAAATTTCTGTTTGTGTATGCTTTAGAAGCAAGAATTAAGAGGACTACATTCATTATTTCAGCTGAAAAATGCTTAGTTTATGATTTATAGTCAACATTAATGAAATGTTCCAAACAAGCGTTTTCAGCCCGAGTGGAGCACATTTTGACTGTTTTTTTAAAAACATCATTGTACATTGAAATTTCTGCTTGCGTATGCTTTAGAAGCAAGAATTAAAAGGACTACATTCATTATTTCAGCTGAAAAATGCTTAGTTTTTGATTTATAGTCAACATTAATGAAATGTCCCCAACAGCGTTTTCAGCCCGAGTGGAGCACATTTTGACTGTTTTTTTTAAAAACATCATTGTACATTGAAATTTCTGCTTGCGTATGCTTTAGAAGCAAGAATTAAAAGGACTACATTCATTATTTCAGCTGAAAAATGCTTAGTTTATGATTTATAGTCAACATTAATGAAATGTCCCCAACAGCGTTTTCAGCCCGAGTGGAGCACATTTTGACTGTTTTTTTAAAAACATCATTGTACATTGAAATTTCTGCTTGCGTATGCTTTAGAAGCAAGAATTAAGAGGACTACATTCATTATTTCAGCTGAAAAATGCTTAGTTTATGATTTATAGTCAACATTAATGAAATGTTCCAAACAAGCGTTTTCAGCCCGAGTGGAGCACATTTTGACCCTTTTTTTAAAAACATCATTGTACATTGAAATTTCTGCTTGCGTATGCTTTAGAAGCAAGAATTAAGAGGACTACATTCATTATTTCAGCTGAAAAATGCTTAGTTTATGATTTATAGTCAACATTAATGTCATGTCCCAAACAAGCGTTTTCAGCCCGAGTGGAGCACATTTTGACTGTTTTTTTAAAAACATCATTGTACATTGAAATTTCTGCTTGCGTATGCTTTAGAAGCAAGAATTAAGAGGACTACATTCATTATTTCAGCTGAAAAATGCTTAGTTTATGATTTATAGTCAACATTAATGAAATGTTCCAAACAAGCGTTTTCAGCCCGAGTGGAGCACATTTTGACCCTTTTTTTAAAAACATCATTGTACATTGAAATTTCTGCTTGCGTATGCTTTAGAAGCAAGAATTAAGAGGACTACATTCATTATTTCAGCTGAAAAATGCTTAGTTTTTGATTTGTAGTCAACATTAATGAAATGTCCCCAACAGCGTTTTCAGCCCGAGTGGAGCGCATTTTGACTGTTTTTTTTAAAAACATCATTGTACATTGAAATTTCTGCTTGCGTATGCTTTAGAAGCAAGAATTAAGAGGACTACATTCATTATTTCAGCTGAAAAATGCTTAGTTTATGATTTATAGTCAACATTAAGGAAATGTTCCGAACAAGCGTTTTCAGCCCGAGTGGAGCACATTTTGACCGTTTTTTAAAAAACATCATTGTACATTGAAATTTCTGCTTGCGTATGCTTTAGAAGCAAGAATTAAGAGGACTACATTCATTATTTCAGCTGAAAAATGCTTAGTTTATGATTTATAGTCAACATTAATGAAATGTCCCCAACAGCGTTTTCAGCCCGAGTGGAGCACATTTTGACTGTTTTTTTAAAAACATCATTGTACATTGAAATTTCTGCTTGCGTATGCTTTAGAAGCAAGAATTAAGAGGACTACATTCATTATTTCAGCTGAAAAATGCTTAGTTTTTGATTTATAGTCAACGTTAATGAAATGTCCCCGACAGCGTTTTCAGCCCGAGTGGAGCACATTTTGACTGTTTTTTTTAAAAACATCATTGTACATTGAAATTTCTGCTTGCGTATGCTTTAGAAGCAAGAATTAAGAGGACTACATTCATTATTTCAGCTGAAAAATGCTTAGTTTTTGATTTGTAGTCAACATTAATGAAATGTCCCCAACAGCGTTTTCAGCCCGAGTGGAGCGCATTTTGACTGTTTTTTTTAAAAACATCATTGTACATTGAAATTTCTGCTTGCGTATGCTTTAGAAGCAAGAATTAAGAGGACTACATTCATTATTTCAGCTGAAAAATGCTTAGTTTATGATTTATAGTCAACATTAAGGAAATGTTCCGAACAAGTGTTTTCAGCCCGAGTGGAGCACATTTTGACCGTTTTTTAAAAAACATCATTGTACATTGAAATTTCTTTTTGCGTATGCTTTAGAAGCAAGAATTAAGAGGACTACATTCATTATTTCAGCTGAAAAATGCTTAGTTTATGATTTATAGTCAACATTAATGTCATGTCCCAAACAAGCGTTTTCAGCCCGAGTGGAGCACATTTTGACTGTTTTTTTAAAAACATCATTGTACATTGAAAATTCTGCTTGCGTATGCTTTAGAAGCAAGAATTAAGAGGACTACATTCATTATTTCAGCTGAAAAATGCTTAGTTTATGATTTATAGTCAACATTAATGAAATGTTCCAAACAAGCGTTTTCAGCCCGAGTGGAGCACATTTTGACCCTTTTTTTAAAAACATCATTGTACATTGAAATTTCTGCTTGCGTATGCTTTAGAAGCAAGAATTAAGAGGACTACATTCATTATTTCAGCTGAAAAATGCTTAGTTTTTGATTTGTAGTCAACATTAATGAAATGTCCCCAACAGCGTTTTCAGCCCGAGTGGAGCGCATTTTGACTGTTTTTTTTAAAAACATCATTGTACATTGAAATTTCTGCTTGCGTATGCTTTAGAAGCAAGAATTAAGAGGACTACATTCATTATTTCAGCTGAAAAATGCTTAGTTTATGATTTATAGTCAACATTAAGGAAATGTTCCGAACAAGCGTTTTCAGCCCGAGTGGAGCACATTTTGACCGTTTTTTAAAAAACATCATTGTACATTGAAATTTCTTTTTGCGTATGCTTTAGAAGCAAGAATTAAGAGGACTACATTCATTATTTCAGCTGAAAAATGCTTAGTTTATGATTTATAGTCAACATTAATGAAATGTTCCAAACAAGCGTTTTCAGCCCGAGTGGAGCACATTTTGACCGTTTTTTTAAAAACATCATTGTACATTGAAATTTCTGTTTGTGTATGCTTTAGAAGCAAGAATTAAGAGGACTACATTCATTATTTCAGCTGAAAAATGCTTAGTTTATGATTTATAGTCAACATTAATGAAATGTTCCAAACAAGCGTTTTCAGCCCGAGTGGAGCACATTTTGACTGTTTTTTTAAAAACATCATTGTACATTGAAATTTCTGCTTGCGTATGCTTTAGAAGCAAGAATTAAGAGGACTACATTCATTATTTCAGCTGAAAAATGCTTAGTTTTTGATTTATAGTCAACATTAATGAAATGTCCCCAACAGCGTTTTCAGCCCGAGTGGAGCACATTTTGACTGTTTTTTTTAAAAACATCATTGTACATTGAAATTTCTGCTTGCGTATGCTTTAGAAGCAAGAATTAAAAGGACTACATTCATTATTTCAGCTGAAAAATGCTTAGTTTATGATTTATAGTCAACATTAATGAAATGTCCCCAACAGCGTTTTCAGCCCGAGTGGAGCACATTTTGACTGTTTTTTTAAAAACATCATTGTACATTGAAATTTCTGCTTGCGTATGCTTTAGAAGCAAGAATTAAGAGGACTACATTCATTATTTCAGCTGAAAAATGCTTAGTTTATGATTTATAGTCAACATTAATGAAATGTTCCAAACAAGCGTTTTCAGCCCGAGTGGAGCACATTTTGACCCTTTTTTTAAAAACATCATTGTACATTGAAATTTCTGCTTGCGTATGCTTTAGAAGCAAGAATTAAGAGGACTACATTCATTATTTCAGCTGAAAAATGCTTAGTTTATGATTTATAGTCAACATTAATGTCATGTCCCAAACAAGCGTTTTCAGCCCGAGTGGAGCACATTTTGACTGTTTTTTTAAAAACATCATTGTACATTGAAATTTCTGCTTGCGTATGCTTTAGAAGCAAGAATTAAGAGGACTACATTCATTATTTCAGCTGAAAAATGCTTAGTTTATGATTTATAGTCAACATTAATGAAAGGTTCCGAACAAGCGTTTTCAGCCCGAGTGGAGCACATTTTGACCGTTTTTTAAAAAACATCATTGTACATTGAAATTTCTGCTTGCGTATGCTTTAGAAGCAAGAATTAAGAGGACTACATTCATTATTTCAGCTGAAAAATGCTTAGTTTATGATTTATAGTCAACATTAATGAAATGTCCCCAACAGCGTTTTCAGCCCGAGTGGAGCACATTTTGACTGTTTTTTTAAAAACATCATTGTACATTGAAATTTCTGCTTGCGTATGCTTTAGAAGCAAGAATTAAGAGGACTACATTCATTATTTCAGCTGAAAAATGCTTAGTTTTTGATTTATAGTCAACGTTAATGAAATGTCCCCGACAGCGTTTTCAGCCCGAGTGGAGCACATTTTGACTGTTTTTTTTAAAAACATCATTGTACATTGAAATTTCTGCTTGCGTATGCTTTAGAAGCAAGAATTAAGAGGACTACATTCATTATTTCAGCTGAAAAATGCTTAGTTTTTGATTTGTAGTCAAAATTAATGAAATGTCCCCAACAGCGTTTTCAGCCCGAGTGGAGCGCATTTTGACTGTTTTTTTTAAAAACATCATTGTACATTGAAATTTCTGCTTGCGTATGCTTTAGAAGCAAGAATTAAGAGGACTACATTCATTATTTCAGCTGAAAAATGCTTAGTTTATGATTTATAGTCAACATTAAGGAAATGTTCCGAACAAGTGTTTTCAGCCCGAGTGGAGCACATTTTGACCGTTTTTTAAAAAACATCATTGTACATTGAAATTTCTTTTTGCGTATGCTTTAGAAGCAAGAATTAAGAGGACTACATTCATTATTTCAGCTGAAAAATGCTTAGTTTATGATTTATAGTCAACATTAATGTCATGTCCCAAACAAGCGTTTTCAGCCCGAGTGGAGCACATTTTGACTGTTTTTTTAAAAACATCATTGTACATTGAAAATTCTGCTTGCGTATGCTTTAGAAGCAAGAATTAAGAGGACTACATTCATTATTTCAGCTGAAAAATGCTTAGTTTATGATTTATAGTCAACATTAATGAAATGTTCCAAACAAGCGTTTTCAGCCCGAGTGGAGCACATTTTGACCCTTTTTTTAAAAACATCATTGTACATTGAAATTTCTGCTTGCGTATGCTTTAGAAGCAAGAATTAAGAGGACTACATTCATTATTTCAGCTGAAAAATGCTTAGTTTTTGATTTGTAGTCAACATTAATGAAATGTCCCCAACAGCGTTTTCAGCCCGAGTGGAGCGCATTTTGACTGTTTTTTTTAAAAACATCATTGTACATTGAAATTTCTGCTTGCGTATGCTTTAGAAGCAAGAATTAAGAGGACTACATTCATTATTTCAGCTGAAAAATGCTTAGTTTATGATTTATAGTCAACATTAATGAAATGTTCCAAACAAGCGTTTTCAGCCCGAGTGGAGCACATTTTGACCCTTTTTTTAAAAACATCATTGTACATTGAAATTTCTGCTTGCGTATGCTTTAGAAGCAAGAATTAAGAGGACTACATTCATTATTTCAGCTGAAAAATGCTTAGTTTATGATTTATAGTCAACATTAATGTCATGTCCCAAACAAGCGTTTTCAGCCCGAGTGGAGCACATTTTGACTGTTTTTTTAAAAACATCATTGTACATTGAAATTTCTGCTTGCGTATGCTTTAGAAGCAAGAATTAAGAGGACTACATTCATTATTTCAGCTGAAAAATGCTTAGTTTATGATTTATAGTCAACATTAATGAAATGTTCCAAACAAGCGTTTTCAGCCCGAGTGGAGCACATTTTGACCCTTTTTTTAAAAACATCATTGTACATTGAAATTTCTGCTTGCGTATGCTTTAGAAGCAAGAATTAAGAGGACTACATTCATTATTTCAGCTGAAAAATGCTTAGTTTTTGATTTGTAGTCAACATTAATGAAATGTCCCCAACAGCGTTTTCAGCCCGAGTGGAGCGCATTTTGACTGTTTTTTTTAAAAACATCATTGTACATTGAAATTTCTGCTTGCGTATGCTTTAGAAGCAAGAATTAAGAGGACTACATTCATTATTTCAGCTGAAAAATGCTTAGTTTATGATTTATAGTCAACATTAAGGAAATGTTCCGAACAAGCGTTTTCAGCCCGAGTGGAGTACATTTTGACCGTTTTTTAAAAAACATCATTGTACATTGAAATTTCTTTTTGCGTATGCTTTAGAAGCAAGAATTAAGAGGACTACATTCATTATTTCAGCTGAAAAATGCTTAGTTTATGATTTATAGTCAACATTAATGTCATGTCCCAAACAAGCGTTTTCAGCCCGAGTGGAGCACATTTTGACTGTTTTTTTAAAAACATCATTGTACATTGAAATTTCTGCTTGCGTATGCTTTAGAAGCAAGAATTAAGAGGACTACATTCATTATTTCAGCTGAAAAATGCTTAGTTTATGATTTATAGTCAACATTAATGAAATGTTCCAAACAAGCGTTTTCAGCCCGAGTGGAGCACATTTTGACCCTTTTTTTAAAAACATCATTGTACATTGAAATTTCTGCTTGCGTATGCTTTAGAAGCAAGAATTAAGAGGACTACATTCATTATTTCAGCTGAAAAATGCTTAGTTTTTGATTTGTAGTCAACATTAATGAAAAGTCCCCAACAGCGTTTTCAGCCCGAGTGGAGCGCATTTTGACTGTTTTTTTTAAAAACATCATTGTACATTGAAATTTCTGCTTGCGTATGCTTTAGAAGCAAGAATTAAGAGGACTACATTCATTATTTCAGCTGAAAAATGCTTAGTTTATGATTTATAGTCAACATTAAGGAAATGTTCCGAACAAGCGTTTTCAGCCCGAGTGGAGCACATTTTGACCGTTTTTTAAAAAACATCATTGTACATTGAAATTTCTGTTTGCGTATGCTTTAGAAGCAAGAATTAAGAGGACTACATTCATTATTTCAGCTGAAAAATGCTTAGTTTATGATTTATAGTCAACATTAATGAAATGTCCCCAACAGCGTTTTCAGCCCGAGTGGAGCACATTTTGACTGTTTTTTTAAAAACATCATTGTACATTGAAATTTCTGCTTGCGTATGCTTTAGAAGCAAGAATTAAGAGGACTACATTCATTATTTCAGCTGAAAAATGCTTAGTTTTTGATTTGTAGTCAACATTAATGAAATGTCCCCAACAGCGTTTTCAGCCCGAGTGGAGCACATTTTGACTGTTTTTTTAAAAACATCATTGTACATTGAAATTTCTGCTTGCGTATGCTTTAGAAGCAAGAATTAAGAGGACTACATTCATTATTTCAGCTGAAAAATGCTTAGTTTTTGATTTGTAGTCAACATTAATGAAATGTCCCCAACAGCGTTTTCAGCCCGAGTGGAGCACATTTTGACTGTTTTTTTTAAAAACATCATTGTACATTGAAATTTCTGCTTGCGTATGCTTTAGAAGCAAGAATTAAGAGGACTACATTCATTATTTCAGCTGAAAAATGCTTAGTTTATGATTTATAGTCAACATTAAGGAAATGTTCCGAACAAGCGTTTTCAGCCCGAGTGGAGCACATTTTGACCGTTTTTTTAAAAACATCATTGTACATTGAAATTTCTGCTTGCGTATGCTTTAGAAGCAAGAATTAAGAGGACTACATTCATTATTTCAGCTGAAAAATGCTTAGTTTATGATTTATAGTCAACATTAATGAAATGTCCCCAACAGCGTTTTCAGCCCGAGTGGAGCACATTTTGACTGTTTTTTTTAAAAACATCATTGTACATTGAAATTTCTGCTTGCGTATGCTTTAGAAGCAAGAATTAAGAGGACTACATTCATTATTTCAGCTGAAAAATGCTTAGTTTATGATTTATAGTCAACATTAATGAAATGTTCCAAACAAGCGTTTTCAGCCCGAGTGGAGCACATTTTGACCGTTTTTTTAAAAACATCATTGTACATTGAAATTTCTGTTTGTGTATGCTTTAGAAGCAAGAATTAAGAGGACTACATTCATTATTTCAGCTGAAAAATGCTTAGTTTATGATTTATAGTCAACATTAATGAAATGTTCCAAACAAGCGTTTTCAGCCCGAGTGGAGCACATTTTGACTGTTTTTTTAAAAACATCATTGTACATTGAAATTTCTGCTTGCGTATGCTTTAGAAGCAAGAATTAAGAGGACTACATTCATTATTTCAGCTGAAAAATGCTTAGTTTTTGATTTATAGTCAACATTAATGAAATGTCCCCAACAGCGTTTTCAGCCCGAGTGGAGCACATTTTGACTGTTTTTTTTAAAAACATCATTGTACATTGAAATTTCTGCTTGCGTATGCTTTAGAAGCAAGAATTAAAAGGACTACATTCATTATTTCAGCTGAAAAATGCTTAGTTTATGATTTATAGTCAACATTAATGAAATGTCCCCAACAGCGTTTTCAGCCCGAGTGGAGCACATTTTGACTGTTTTTTTAAAAACATCATTGTACATTGAAATTTCTGCTTGCGTATGCTTTAGAAGCAAGAATTAAGAGGACTACATTCATTATTTCAGCTGAAAAATGCTTAGTTTATGATTTATAGTCAACATTAATGAAATGTTCCAAACAAGCGTTTTCAGCCCGAGTGGAGCACATTTTGACCCTTTTTTTAAAAACATCATTGTACATTGAAATTTCTGCTTGCGTATGCTTTAGAAGCAAGAATTAAGAGGACTACATTCATTATTTCAGCTGAAAAATGCTTAGTTTATGATTTATAGTCAACATTAATGTCATGTCCCAAACAAGCGTTTTCAGCCCGAGTGGAGCACATTTTGACTGTTTTTTTAAAAACATCATTGTACATTGAAATTTCTGCTTGCGTATGCTTTAGAAGCAAGAATTAAGAGGACTACATTCATTATTTCAGCTGAAAAATGCTTAGTTTATGATTTATAGTCAACATTAATGAAATGTTCCGAACAAGCGTTTTCAGCCCGAGTGGAGCACATTTTGACCGTTTTTTAAAAAACATCATTGTACATTGAAATTTCTGCTTGCGTATGCTTTAGAAGCAAGAATTAAGAGGACTACATTCATTATTTCAGCTGAAAAATGCTTAGTTTATGATTTATAGTCAACATTAATGAAATGTCCCCAACAGCGTTTTCAGCCCGAGTGGAGCACATTTTGACTGTTTTTTTAAAAACATCATTGTACATTGAAATTTCTGCTTGCGTATGCTTTAGAAGCAAGAATTAAGAGGACTACATTCATTATTTCAGCTGAAAAATGCTTAGTTTTTGATTTATAGTCAACGTTAATGAAATGTCCCCGACAGCGTTTTCAGCCCGAGTGGAGCACATTTTGACTGTTTTTTTTAAAAACATCATTGTACATTGAAATTTCTGCTTGCGTATGCTTTAGAAGCAAGAATTAAGAGGACTACATTCATTATTTCAGCTGAAAAATGCTTAGTTTTTGATTTGTAGTCAAAATTAATGAAATGTCCCCAACAGCGTTTTCAGCCCGAGTGGAGCGCATTTTGACTGTTTTTTTTAAAAACATCATTGTACATTGAAATTTCTGCTTGCGTATGCTTTAGAAGCAAGAATTAAGAGGACTACATTCATTATTTCAGCTGAAAAATGCTTAGTTTATGATTTATAGTCAACATTAAGGAAATGTTCCGAACAAGTGTTTTCAGCCCGAGTGGAGCACATTTTGACCGTTTTTTAAAAAACATCATTGTACATTGAAATTTCTTTTTGCGTATGCTTTAGAAGCAAGAATTAAGAGGACTACATTCATTATTTCAGCTGAAAAATGCTTAGTTTATGATTTATAGTCAACATTAATGTCATGTCCCAAACAAGCGTTTTCAGCCCGAGTGGAGCACATTTTGACTGTTTTTTTAAAAACATCATTGTACATTGAAATTTCTGCTTGCGTATGCTTTAGAAGCAAGAATTAAGAGGACTACATTCATTATTTCAGCTGAAAAATGCTTAGTTTATGATTTATAGTCAACATTAATGAAATGTTCCAAACAAGCGTTTTCAGCCCGAGTGGAGCACATTTTGACCCTTTTTTTAAAAACATCATTGTACATTGAAATTTCTGCTTGCGTATGCTTTAGAAGCAAGAATTAAGAGGACTACATTCATTATTTCAGCTGAAAAATGCTTAGTTTTTGATTTGTAGTCAACATTAATGAAAAGTCCCCAACAGCGTTTTCAGCCCGAGTGGAGCGCATTTTGACTGTTTTTTTTAAAAACATCATTGTACATTGAAATTTCTGCTTGCGTATGCTTTAGAAGCAAGAATTAAGAGGACTACATTCATTATTTCAGCTGAAAAATGCTTAGTTTATGATTTATAGTCAACATTAAGGAAATGTTCCGAACAAGCGTTTTCAGCCCGAGTGGAGCACATTTTGACCGTTTTTTAAAAAACATCATTGTACATTGAAATTTCTGTTTGCGTATGCTTTAGAAGCAAGAATTAAGAGGACTACATTCATTATTTCAGCTGAAAAATGCTTAGTTTATGATTTATAGTCAACATTAATGTCATGTCCCAAACAAGCGTTTTCAGCCCGAGTGGAGCACATTTTGACTGTTTTTTTAAAAACATCATTGTACATTGAAATTTCTGCTTGCGTATGCTTTAGAAGCAAGAATTAAGAGGACTACATTCATTATTTCAGCTGAAAAATGCTTAGTTTTTGATTTGTAGTCAACATTAATGAAATGTCCCCAACAGCGTTTTCAGCCCGAGTGGAGCACATTTTGACTGTTTTTTTAAAAACATCATTGTACATTGAAATTTCTGCTTGCGTATGCTTTAGAAGCAAGAATTAAGAGGACTACATTCATTATTTCAGCTGAAAAATGCTTAGTTTTTGATTTGTAGTCAACATTAATGAAATGTCCCCAACAGCGTTTTCAGCCCGAGTGGAGCACATTTTGACTGTTTTTTTTAAAAACATCATTGTACATTGAAATTTCTGCTTGCGTATGCTTTAGAAGCAAGAATTAAGAGGACTACATTCATTATTTCAGCTGAAAAATGCTTAGTTTATGATTTATAGTCAACATTAAGGAAATGTTCCGAACAAGCGTTTTCAGCCCGAGTGGAGCACATTTTGACCGTTTTTTTAAAAACATCATTGTACATTGAAATTTCTGCTTGCGTATGCTTTAGAAGCAAGAATTAAGAGGACTACATTCATTATTTCAGCTGAAAAATGCTTAGTTTATGATTTATAGTCAACATTAATGAAATGTCCCCAACAGCGTTTTCAGCCCGAGTGGAGCACATTTTGACTGTTTTTTTTAAAAACATCATTGTACATTGAAATTTCTGCTTGCGTATGCTTTAGAAGCAAGAATTAAGAGGACTACATTCATTATTTCAGCTGAAAAATGCTTAGTTTATGATTTATAGTCAACATTAATGAAATGTTCCAAACAAGCGTTTTCAGCCCGAGTGGAGCACATTTTGACCGTTTTTTTAAAAACATCATTGTACATTGAAATTTCTGTTTGTGTATGCTTTAGAAGCAAGAATTAAGAGGACTACATTCATTATTTCAGCTGAAAAATGCTTAGTTTATGATTTATAGTCAACATTAATGTAATGTCCCAAACAAGCGTTTTCAGCCCGAGTGGAGCACATTTTGACCGTTTTTTTAAAAACATCATTGTACATTGAAATTTCTGTTTGCGTATGCTTTAGAAGCAAGAATTAAGAGGACTACATTCATTATTTCAGCTGAAAAATGCTTAGTTTATGATTTATAGTCAACATTAATGTAATGTCCCAAACAAGCGTTTTCAGCCCGAGTGGAGCACATTTTGACTGTTTTTTTAAAAACATCATTGTACATTGAAATTTCTGCTTGCGTATGCTTTAGAAGCAAGAATTAAGAGGACTACATTCATTATTTCAGCTGAAAAATGCTTAGTTTATGATTTATAGTCAACATTAATGAAATGTTCCAAACAAGCGTTTTCAGCCCGAGTGGAGCACATTTTGACCGATTTTTTAAAAACATCATTGTACATTGAAATTTCTGTTTGTGTATGCTTTAGAAGCAAGAATTAAGAGGACTACATTCATTATTTCAGCTGAAAAATGCTTAGTTTATGATTTATAGTCAACATTAATGTAATGTCCCAAACAAGCGTTTTCAGCCCGAGTGGAGCACATTTTGACCGTTTTTTTAAAAACATCATTGTACATTGAAATTTCTGTTTGCGTATGCTTTAGAAGCAAGAATTAAGAGGACTACATTCATTATTTCAGCTGAAAAATGCTTAGTTTATGATTTATAGTCAACATTAATGAAATGTCCCCAACAGCGTTTTCAGCCCGAGTGGAGCACATTTTGACCGTTTTTTTAAAAACATCATTGTACATTTAATTTTCTGTTTGTGTATGCTTTAGAAGCAAGAATTAAGAGGACTACATTCATTATTTCAGCTGAAAAATGCTTAGTTTATGATTTATAGTCAACATTAATGAAATGTCCCCAACAGCGTTTTCAGCCCGAGTGGAGCACATTTTGACTGTTTTTTTAAAAACATCATTGTACATTGAAATTTCTGCTTGCGTATGCTTTAGAAGCAAGAATTAAGAGGACTACATTCATTATTTCAGCTGAAAAATGCTTAGTTTTTGATTTATAGTCAACATTAATGAAATGTCCCCAACAGCGTTTTCAGCCCGAGTGGAGCACATTTTGACTGTTTTTTTTAAAAACATCAATGTACATTGAAATTTCTGCTTGCGTATGCTTTAGAAGCAAGAATTAAAAGGACTACATTCATTATTTCAGCTGAAAAATGCTTAGTTTATGATTTATAGTCAACATTAATGAAATGTCCCCAACAGCGTTTTCAGCCCGAGTGGAGCACATTTTGACTGTTTTTTTAAAAACATCATTGTACATTGAAATTTCTGCTTGCGTATGCTTTAGAAGCAAGAATTAAGAGGACTACATTCATTATTTCAGCTGAAAAATGCTTAGTTTATGATTTATAGTCAACATTAATGAAATGTTCCAAACAAGCGTTTTCAGCCCGAGTGGAGCACATTTTGACCCTTTTTTTAAAAACATCATTGTACATTGAAATTTCTGCTTGCGTATGCTTTAGAAGCAAGAATTAAGAGGACTACATTCATTATTTCAGCTGAAAAATGCTTAGTTTATGATTTATAGTCAACATTAATGTCATGTCCCAAACAAGCGTTTTCAGCCCGAGTGGAGCACATTTTGACTGTTTTTTTAAAAACATCATTGTACATTGAAATTTCTGCTTGCGTATGCTTTAGAAGCAAGAATTAAGAGGACTACATTCATTATTTCAGCTGAAAAATGCTTTGTTTATGATTTATAGTCAACATTAATGAAATGTTCCAAACAAGCGTTTTCAGCCCGAGTGGAGCACATTTTGACCCTTTTTTTAAAAACATCATTGTACATTGAAATTTCTGCTTGCGTATGCTTTAGAAGCAAGAATTAAGAGGACTACATTCATTATTTCAGCTGAAAAATGCTTAGTTTTTGATTTGTAGTCAACATTAATGAAATGTCCCCAACAGCGTTTTCAGCCCGAGTGGAGCGCATTTTGACTGTTTTTTTTAAAAACATCATTGTACATTGAAATTTCTGCTTGCGTATGCTTTAGAAGCAAGAATTAAGAGGACTACATTCATTATTTCAGCTGAAAAATGCTTAGTTTATGATTTATAGTCAACATTAAGGAAATGTTCCGAACAAGCGTTTTCAGCCCGAGTGGAGCACATTTTGACCGTTTTTTAAAAAACATCATTGTACATTGAAATTTCTTTTTGCGTATGCTTTAGAAGCAAGAATTAAGAGGACTACATTCATTATTTCAGCTGAAAAATGCTTAGTTTATGATTTATAGTCAACATTAATGTCATGTCCCAAACAAGCGTTTTCAGCCCGAGTGGAGCACATTTTGACTGCTTTTTTAAAAACATCATTGTACATTGAAATTTCTGCTTGCGTATGCTTTAGAAGCAAGAATTAAGAGGACTACATTCATTATTTCAGCTGAAAAATGCTTAGTTTATGATTTATAGTCAACATTAATGAAATGTCCCCAACAGCGTTTTCAGCCCGAGTGGAGCACATTTTGACTGTTTTTTTAAAAACATCATTGTACATTGAAATTTCTGCTTGCGTATGCTTTAGAAGCAAGAATTAAGAGGACTACATTCATTATTTCAGCTGAAAAATGCTTAGTTTTTGATTTATAGTCAACATTAATGAAATGTCCCCAACAGCGTTTTCAGCCCGAGTGGAGCACATTTTGACTGTTTTTTTTAAAAACATCAATGTACATTGAAATTTCTGCTTGCGTATGCTTTAGAAGCAAGAATTAAAAGGACTACATTCATTATTTCAGCTGAAAAATGCTTAGTTTATGATTTATAGTCAACATTAATGAAATGTCCCCAACAGCGTTTTCAGCCCGAGTGGAGCACATTTTGACTGTTTTTTTAAAAACATCATTGTACATTGAAATTTCTGCTTGCGTATGCTTTAGAAGCAAGAATTAAGAGGACTACATTCATTATTTCAGCTGAAAAATGCTTAGTTTATGATTTATAGTCAACATTAATGAAATGTTCCAAACAAGCGTTTTCAGCCCGAGTGGAGCACATTTTGACCCTTTTTTTAAAAACATCATTGTACATTGAAATTTCTGCTTGCGTATGCTTTAGAAGCAAGAATTAAGAGGACTACATTCATTATTTCAGCTGAAAAATGCTTAGTTTATGATTTATAGTCAACATTAATGTCATGTCCCAAACAAGCGTTTTCAGCCCGAGTGGAGCACATTTTGACTGTTTTTTTAAAAACATCATTGTACATTGAAATTTCTGCTTGCGTATGCTTTAGAAGCAAGAATTAAGAGGACTACATTCATTATTTCAGCTGAAAAATGCTTTGTTTATGATTTATAGTCAACATTAATGAAATGTTCCAAACAAGCGTTTTCAGCCCGAGTGGAGCACATTTTGACCCTTTTTTTAAAAACATCATTGTACATTGAAATTTCTGCTTGCGTATGCTTTAGAAGCAAGAATTAAGAGGACTACATTCATTATTTCAGCTGAAAAATGCTTAGTTTTTGATTTGTAGTCAACATTAATGAAATGTCCCCAACAGCGTTTTCAGCCCGAGTGGAGCGCATTTTGACTGTTTTTTTTAAAAACATCATTGTACATTGAAATTTCTGCTTGCGTATGCTTTAGAAGCAAGAATTAAGAGGACTACATTCATTATTTCAGCTGAAAAATGCTTAGTTTATGATTTATAGTCAACATTAAGGAAATGTTCCGAACAAGCGTTTTCAGCCCGAGTGGAGCACATTTTGACCGTTTTTTAAAAAACATCATTGTACATTGAAATTTCTTTTTGCGTATGCTTTAGAAGCAAGAATTAAGAGGACTACATTCATTATTTCAGCTGAAAAATGCTTAGTTTATGATTTATAGTCAACATTAATGTCATGTCCCAAACAAGCGTTTTCAGCCCGAGTGGAGCACATTTTGACTGCTTTTTTAAAAACATCATTGTACATTGAAATTTCTGCTTGCGTATGCTTTAGAAGCAAGAATTAAGAGGACTACATTCATTATTTCAGCTGAAAAATGCTTAGTTTATGATTTATAGTCAACATTAATGAAATGTTCCAAACAAGCGTTTTCAGCCCGAGTGGAGCACATTTTGACCCTTTTTTTAAAAACATCATTGTACATTGAAATTTCTGCTTGCGTATGCTTTAGAAGCAAGAATTAAGAGGACTACATTCATTATTTCAGCTGAAAAATGCTTAGTTTATGATTTATAGTCAACATTAATGTCATGTCCCAAACAAGCGTTTTCAGCCCGAGTGGAGCACATTTTGACTGTTTTTTTAAAAACATCATTGTACATTGAAATTTCTGCTTGCGTATGCTTTAGAAGCAAGAATTAAGAGGACTACATTCATTATTTCAGCTGAAAAATGCTTAGTTTATGATTTATAGTCAACATTAATGAAATGTTCCAAACAAGCGTTTTCAGCCCGAGTGGAGCACATTTTGACCCTTTTTTTAAAAACATCATTGTACATTGAAATTTCTGCTTGCGTATGCTTTAGAAGCAAGAATTAAGAGGACTACATTCATTATTTCAGCTGAAAAATGCTTAGTTTATGATTTATAGTCAACATTAATGTCATGTCCCAAACAAGCGTTTTCAGCCCGAGTGGAGCACATTTTGACTGTTTTTTTAAAAACATCATTGTACATTGAAATTTCTGCTTGCGTATGCTTTAGAAGCAAGAATTAAGAGGACTACATTCATTATTTCAGCTGAAAAATGCTTAGTTTATGATTTATAGTCAACATTAATGAAATGTTCCAAACAAGCGTTTTCAGCCCGAGTGGAGCACATTTTGACCCTTTTTTTAAAAACATCATTGTACATTGAAATTTCTGCTTGCGTATGCTTTAGAAGCAAGAATTAAGAGGACTACATTCATTATTTCAGCTGAAAAATGCTTAGTTTTTGATTTGTAGTCAACATTAATGAAATGTCCCCAACAGCGTTTTCAGCCCGAGTGGAGCGCATTTTGACTGTTTTTTTTAAAAACATCATTGTACATTGAAATTTCTGCTTGCGTATGCTTTAGAAGCAAGAATTAAGAGGACTACATTCATTATTTCAGCTGAAAAATGCTTAGTTTATGATTTATAGTCAACATTAAGGAAATGTTCCGAACAAGCGTTTTCAGCCCGAGTGGAGCACATTTTGACCGTTTTTTAAAAAACATCATTGTACATTGAAATTTCTGCTTGCGTATGCTTTAGAAGCAAGAATTAAGAGGACTACATTCATTATTTCAGCTGAAAAATGCTTAGTTTATGATTTATAGTCAACATTAATGAAATGTCCCCAACAGCGTTTTCAGCCCGAGTGGAGCACATTTTGACTGTTTTTTTAAAAACATCATTGTACATTGAAATTTCTGCTTGCGTATGCTTTAGAAGCAAGAATTAAGAGGACTACATTCATTATTTCAGCTGAAAAATGCTTAGTTTTTGATTTATAGTCAACGTTAATGAAATGTCCCCGACAGCGTTTTCAGCCCGAGTGGAGCACATTTTGACTGTTTTTTTTAAAAACATCATTGTACATTGAAATTTCTGCTTGCGTATGCTTTAGAAGCAAGAATTAAGAGGACTACATTCATTATTTCAGCTGAAAAATGCTTAGTTTTTGATTTGTAGTCAACATTAATGTCATGTCCCAAACAAGCGTTTTCAGCCCGAGTGGAGCACATTTTGACTGCTTTTTTAAAAACATCATTGTACATTGAAATTTCTGCTTGCGTATGCTTTAGAAGCAAGAATTAAGAGGACTACATTCATTATTTCAGCTGAAAAATGCTTAGTTTATGATTTATAGTCAACATTAATGAAATGTTCCAAACAAGCGTTTTCAGCCCGAGTGGAGCACATTTTGACTGTTTTTTTAAAAACATCATTGTACATTGAAATTTCTGCTTGCGTATGCTTTAGAAGCAAGAATTAAGAGGACTACATTCATTATTTCAGCTGAAAAATGCTTAGTTTTTGATTTATAGTCAACATTAATGAAATGTCCCCAACAGCGTTTTCAGCCCGAGTGGAGCACATTTTGACTGTTTTTTTTAAAAACATCATTGTACATTGAAATTTCTGCTTGCGTATGCTTTAGAAGCAAGAATTAAAAGGACTACATTCATTATTTCAGCTGAAAAATGCTTAGTTTATGATTTATAGTCAACATTAATGAAATGTCCCCAACAGCGTTTTCAGCCCGAGTGGAGCACATTTTGACTGTTTTTTTAAAAACATCATTGTACATTGAAATTTCTGCTTGCGTATGCTTTAGAAGCAAGAATTAAGAGGACTACATTCATTATTTCAGCTGAAAAATGCTTAGTTTATGATTTATAGTCAACATTAATGAAATGTTCCAAACAAGCGTTTTCAGCCCGAGTGGAGCACATTTTGACCCTTTTTTTAAAAACATCATTGTACATTGAAATTTCTGCTTGCGTATGCTTTAGAAGCAAGAATTAAGAGGACTACATTCATTATTTCAGCTGAAAAATGCTTAGTTTATGATTTATAGTCAACATTAATGTCATGTCCCAAACAAGCGTTTTCAGCCCGAGTGGAGCACATTTTGACTGTTTTTTTAAAAACATCATTGTACATTGAAATTTCTGCTTGCGTATGCTTTAGAAGCAAGAATTAAGAGGACTACATTCATTATTTCAGCTGAAAAATGCTTAGTTTATGATTTATAGTCAACATTAAGCAAATGTTCCGAACAAGCGTTTTCAGCCCGAGTGGAGCACATTTTGACCCTTTTTTTAAAAACATCATTGTACATTGAAATTTCTGCTTGCGTATGCTTTAGAAGCAAGAATTAAGAGGACTACATTCATTATTTCAGCTGAAAAATGCTTAGTTTATGATTTATAGTCAACATTAATGAAATGTTCCAAACAAGCGTTTTCAGCCCGAGTGGAGCACATTTTGACTGTTTTTTTAAAAACATCATTGTACATTGAAATTTCTGCTTGCGTATGCTTTAGAAGCAAGAATTAAGAGGACTACATTCATTATTTCAGCTGAAAAATGCTTAGTTTTTGATTTGTAGTCAACATTAATGAAAAGTCCCCAACAGCGTTTTCAGCCCGAGTGGAGCGCATTTTGACTGTTTTTTTTAAAAACATCATTGTACATTGAAATTTCTGCTTGCGTATGCTTTAGAAGCAAGAATTAAGAGGACTACATTCATTATTTCAGCTGAAAAATGCTTAGTTTATGATTTATAGTCAACATTAAGGAAATGTTCCGAACAAGCGTTTTCAGCCCGAGTGGAGCACATTTTGACCGTTTTTTAAAAAACATCATTGTACATTGAAATTTCTGTTTGCGTATGCTTTAGAAGCAAGAATTAAGAGGACTACATTCATTATTTCAGCTGAAAAATGCTTAGTTTATGATTTATAGTCAACATTAATGTAATGTCCCAAACAAGCGTTTTCAGCCCGAGTGGAGCACATTTTGACTGTTTTTTTAAAAACATCATTGTACATTGAAATTTCTGCTTGCGTATGCTTTAGAAGCAAGAATTAAGAGGACTACATTCATTATTTCAGCTGAAAAATGCTTAGTTTATGATTTATAGTCAACATTAATGTCAGGTCCCAAACAAGCGTTTTCAGCCCGAGTGGAGCACATTTTGACTGTTTTTTTAAAAACATCATTGTACATTGAAATTTCTGCTTGCGTATGCTTTAGAAGCAAGAATTAAGAGGACTACATTCATTATTTCAGCTGAAAAATGCTTAGTTTATGATTTATAGTCAACATTAATGAAATGTTCCAAACAAGCGTTTTCAGCCCGAGTGGAGCACATTTTGACCCTTTTTTTAAAAACATCATTGTACATTGAAATTTCTGCTTGCGTATGCTTTAGAAGCAAGAATTAAGAGGACTACATTCATTATTTCAGCTGAAAAATGCTTAGTTTTTGATTTGTAGTCAACATTAATGAAATGTCCCCAACAGCGTTTTCAGCCCGAGTGGAGCGCATTTTGACTGTTTTTTTTAAAAACATCATTGTACATTGAAATTTCTGCTTGCGTATGCTTTAGAAGCAAGAATTAAGAGGACTACATTCATTATTTCAGCTGAAAAATGCTTAGTTTATGATTTATAGTCAACATTAAGGAAATGTTCCGAACAAGCGTTTTCAGCCCGAGTGGAGCACATTTTGACCGTTTTTTAAAAAACATCATTGTACATTGAAATTTCTGTTTGCGTATGCTTTAGAAGCAAGAATTAAGAGGACTACATTCATTATTTCAGCTGAAAAATGCTTAGTTTATGATTTATAGTCAACATTAATGTAATGTCCCAAACAAGCGTTTTCAGCCCGAGTGGAGCACATTTTGACTGTTTTTTTAAAAACATCATTGTACATTGAAATTTCTGCTTGCGTATGCTTTAGAAGCAAGAATTAAGAGGACTACATTCATTATTTCAGCTGAAAAATGCTTAGTTTATGATTTATAGTCAACATTAATGAAATGTCCCCAACAGCGTTTTCAGCCCGAGTGGAGCACATTTTGACTGTTTTTTTAAAAACATCATTGTACATTGAAAATTCTGCTTGCGAATGCTTTAGAAGCAAGAATTAAGAGGACTACATTCATTATTTCAGCTGAAAAATGCTTAGTTTTTGATTTGTAGTCAACATTAATGAAATGTCCCCAACAGCGTTTTCAGCCCGAGTGGAGCACATTTTGACTGTTTTTTTTAAAAACATCATTGTACATTGAAATTTCTGCTTGCGTATGCTTTAGAAGCAAGAATTAAGAGGACTACTTTCATTATTTCAGCTGAAAAATGCTTAGTTTTTGATTTGTAGTCAACATTAATGAAATGTCCCCAACAGCGTTTTCAGCCCGAGTGGAGCGCATTTTGACTGTTTTTTTTAAAAACATCATTGTACATTGAAATTTCTGCTTGCGTATGCTTTAGAAGCAAGAATTAAGAGGACTACATTCATTATTTCAGCTGAAAAATGCTTAGTTTATGATTTATAGTCAACATTAAGGAAATGTTCCGAACAAGCGTTTTCAGCCCGAGTGGAGCACATTTTGACCGTTTTTTAAAAAACATCATTGTACATTGAATTTTCTGTTTGTGTATGCTTTAGAAGCAAGAATTAAGAGGACTACATTCATTATTTCAGCTGAAAAATGCTTAGTTTATGATTTATAGTCAACATTAATGAAATGTCCCCAACAGCGTTTTCAGCCCGAGTGGAGCACATTTTGACTGTTTTTTTAAAAACATCATTGTACATTGAAATTTCTGCTTGCGTATGCTTTAGAAGCAAGAATTAAGAGGACTACATTCATTATTTCAGCTGAAAAATGCTTAGTTTATGATTTATAGTCAACATTAATGAAATGTTCCAAACAAGCGTTTTCAGCCCGAGTGGAGCACATTTTGACCCTTTTTTTAAAAACATCATTGTACATTGAAATTTCTGCTTGCGTATGCTTTAGAAGCAAGAATTAAGAGGACTACATTCATTATTTCAGCTGAAAAATGCTTAGTTTATGATTTATAGTCAACATTAAGGAAATGTCCCAAACAAGCGTTTTCAGCCCGAGTGGAGCACATTTTGACCCTTTTTTTAAAAACATCATTGTACATTGAAATTTCTGCTTGCGTATGCTTTAGAAGCAAGAATTAAGAGGACTACATTCATTATTTCAGCTGAAAAATGCTTAGTTCATGATTTATAGTCAACATTAATGTAATGTCCCAAACAAGCGTTTTCAGCCCGAGTGGAGCACATTTTGACCGTTTTTTTAAAAACATCATTGTACATTGAAATTTCTGTTTGCGTATGCTTTAGAAGCAAGAATTAAGAGGACTACATTCATTATTTCAGCTGAAAAATGCTTAGTTTTTGATTTATAGTCAACATTAATGAAATGTCCCCAACAGCGTTTTCAGCCCGAGTGGAGCACATTTTGACAGTTTTTTTTAAAAACATCATTGTACATTGAAATTTCTGCTTGCGTATGCTTTAGAAGCAAGAATTAAAAGGACTACATTCATTATTTCAGCTGAAAAATGCTTAGTTTATGATTTATAGTCAACATTAATGAAATGTCCCCAACAGCGTTTTCAGCCCGAGTGGAGCACATTTTGACTGTTTTTTTAAAAACATCATTGTACATTGAAATTTCTGCTTGCGTATGCTTTAGAAGCAAGAATTAAGAGGACTACATTCATTATTTCAGCTGAAAAATGCTTAGTTTATGATTTATAGTCAACATTAATGAAATGTTCCAAACAAGCGTTTTCAGCCCGAGTGGAGCACATTTTGACTGTTTTTTTAAAAACATCATTGTACATTGAAATTTCTGCTTGCGTATGCTTTAGAAGCAAGAATTAAGAGGACTACATTCATTATTTCAGCTGAAAAATGCTTAGTTTATGATTTATAGTCAACATTAATGTCATGTCCCAAACAAGCGTTTTAAGCCCGAGTGGAGCACATTTTGACTGTTTTTTTAAAAACATCATTGTACATTGAAATTTCTGCTTGCGTATGCTTTAGAAGCAAGAATTAAGAGGACTACATTCATTATTTCAGCTGAAAAATGCTTAGTTTATGATTTATAGTCAACATTAATGAAATGTTCCAAACAAGCGTTTTCAGCCCGAGTGGAGCACATTTTGACCCTTTTTTTAAAAACATCATTGTACATTGAAATTTCTGCTTGCGTATGCTTTAGAAGCAAGAATTAAGAGGACTACATTCATTATTTCAGCTGAAAAATGCTTAGTTTTTGATTTGTAGTCAACATTAATGAAATGTCCCCAACAGCGTTTTCAGCCCAAGTGGAGCGCATTTTGACTGTTTTTTTTAAAAACATCATTGTACATTGAAATTTCTGCTTGCGTATGCTTTAGAAGCAAGAATTAAGAGGACTACATTCATTATTTCAGCTGAAAAATGCTTAGTTTATGATTTATAGTCAACATTAAGGAAATGTTCCGAACAAGCGTTTTCAGCCCGAGTGGAGCACATTTTGACTGTTTTTTAAAAAACATCATTGTACATTGAAATTTCTTTTTGCGTATGCTTTAGAAGCAAGAATTAAGAGGACTACATTCATTATTTCAGCTGAAAAATGCTTAGTTTATGATTTATAGTCAACATTAATGTCATGTCCCAAACAAGCGTTTTCAGCCCGAGTGGAGCACATTTTGACTGTTTTTTTAAAAACATCATTGTACATTGAAAATTCTGCTTGCGTATGCTTTAGAAGCAAGAATTAAGAGGACTACATTCATTATTTCAGCTGAAAAATGCTTAGTTTATGATTTATAGTCAACATTAATGAAATGTTCCAAACAAGCGTTTTCAGCCCGAGTGGAGCACATTTTGACCCTTTTTTTAAAAACATCATTGTACATTGAAATTTCTGCTTGCGTATGCTTTAGAAGCAAGAATTAAGAGGACTACATTCATTATTTCAGCTGAAAAATGCTTAGTTTTTGATTTGTAGTCAACATTAATGAAATGTCCCCAACAGCGTTTTCAGCCCGAGTGGAGCGCATTTTGACTGTTTTTTTTAAAAACATCATTGTACATTGAAATTTCTGCTTGCGTATGCTTTAGAAGCAAGAATTAAGAGGACTACATTCATTATTTCAGCTGAAAAATGCTTAGTTTATGATTTATAGTCAACATTAAGGAAATGTTCCGAACAAGCGTTTTCAGCCCGAGTGGAGCACATTTTGACCGTTTTTTAAAAAACATCATTGTACATTGAAATTTCTTTTTGCGTATGCTTTAGAAGCAAGAATTAAGAGGACTACATTCATTATTTCAGCTGAAAAATGCTTAGTTTATGATTTATAGTCAACATTAATGTCATGTCCCAAACAAGCGTTTTCAGCCCGAGTGGAGCACATTTTGACTGCTTTTTTAAAAACATCATTGTACATTGAAATTTCTGCTTGCGTATGCTTTAGAAGCAAGAATTAAGAGGACTACATTCATTATTTCAGCTGAAAAATGCTTAGTTTATGATTTATAGTCAACATTAATGAAATGTTCCAAACAAGCGTTTTCAGCCCGAGTGGAGCACATTTTGACTGTTTTTTTAAAAACATCATTGTACATTGAAATTTCTGCTTGCGTATGCTTTAGAAGCAAGAATTAAGAGGACTACATTCATTATTTCAGCTGAAAAATGCTTAGTTTTTGATTTATAGTCAACATTAATGAAATGTCCCCAACAGCGTTTTCAGCCCGAGTGGAGCACATTTTGACTGTTTTTTTTAAAAACATCATTGTACATTGAAATTTCTGCTTGCGTATGCTTTAGAAGCAAGAATTAAAAGGACTACATTCATTATTTCAGCTGAAAAATGCTTAGTTTATGATTTATAGTCAACATTAATGAAATGTCCCCAACAGCGTTTTCAGCCCGAGTGGAGCACATTTTGACTGTTTTTTTAAAAACATCATTGTACATTGAAATTTCTGCTTGCGTATGCTTTAGAAGCAAGAATTAAGAGGACTACATTCATTATTTCAGCTGAAAAATGCTTAGTTTATGATTTATAGTCAACATTAATGAAATGTTCCAAACAAGCGTTTTCAGCCCGAGTGGAGCACATTTTGACCCTTTTTTTAAAAACATCATTGTACATTGAAATTTCTGCTTGCGTATGCTTTAGAAGCAAGAATTAAGAGGACTACATTCATTATTTCAGCTGAAAAATGCTTAGTTTATGATTTATAGTCAACATTAATGTCATGTCCCAAACAAGCGTTTTCAGCCCGAGTGGAGCACATTTTGACTGTTTTTTTAAAAACATCATTGTACATTGAAATTTCTGCTTGCGTATGCTTTAGAAGCAAGAATTAAGAGGACTACATTCATTATTTCAGCTGAAAAATGCTTAGTTTATGATTTATAGTCAACATTAATGAAATGTTCCAAACAAGCGTTTTCAGCCCGAGTGGAGCACATTTTGACCCTTTTTTTAAAAACATCATTGTACATTGAAATTTCTGCTTGCGTATGCTTTAGAAGCAAGAATTAAGAGGACTACATTCATTATTTCAGCTGAAAAATGCTTAGTTTTTGATTTGTAGTCAACATTAATGAAATGTCCCCAACAGCGTTTTCAGCCCGAGTGGAGCGCATTTTGACTGTTTTTTTTAAAAACATCATTGTACATTGAAATTTCTGCTTGCGTATGCTTTAGAAGCAAGAATTAAGAGGACTACATTCATTATTTCAGCTGAAAAATGCTTAGTTTATGATTTATAGTCAACATTAAGGAAATGTTCCGAACAAGCGTTTTCAGCCCGAGTGGAGCACATTTTGACCGTTTTTTAAAAAACATCATTGTACATTGAAATTTCTTTTTGCGTATGCTTTAGAAGCAAGAATTAAGAGGACTACATTCATTATTTCAGCTGAAAAATGCTTAGTTTATGATTTATAGTCAACATTAATGTCATGTCCCAAACAAGCGTTTTCAGCCCGAGTGGAGCACATTTTGACTGTTTTTTTAAAAACATCATTGTACATTGAAATTTCTGCTTGCGTATGCTTTAGAAGCAAGAATTAAGAGGACTACATTCATTATTTCAGCTGAAAAATGCTTAGTTTATGATTTATAGTCAACATTAATGAAATGTTCCAAACAAGCGTTTTCAGCCCGAGTGGAGCACATTTTGACCCTTTTTTTAAAAACATCATTGTACATTGAAATTTCTGCTTGCGTATGCTTTAGAAGCAAGAATTAAGAGGACTACATTCATTATTTCAGCTGAAAAATGCTTAGTTTTTGATTTGTAGTCAACATTAATGAAAAGTCCCCAACAGCGTTTTCAGCCCGAGTGGAGCGCATTTTGACTGTTTTTTTTAAAAACATCATTGTACATTGAAATTTCTGCTTGCGTATGCTTTAGAAGCAAGAATTAAGAGGACTACATTCATTATTTCAGCTGAAAAATGCTTAGTTTATGATTTATAGTCAACATTAAGGAAATGTTCCGAACAAGCGTTTTCAGCCCGAGTGGAGCACATTTTGACCGTTTTTTAAAAAACATCATTGTACATTGAAATTTCTGTTTGCGTATGCTTTAGAAGCAAGAATTAAGAGGACTGCATTCATTATTTCAGCTGAAAAATGCTTAGTTTATGATTTATAGTCAACATTAATGTAATGTCCCAAACAAGCGTTTTCAGCCCGAGTGGAGCACATTTTGACTGTTTTTTTAAAAACATCATTGTACATTGAAATTTCTGCTTGCGTATGCTTTAGAAGCAAGAATTAAGAGGACTACATTCATTATTTCAGCTGAAAAATGCTTAGTTTATGATTTATAGTCAACATTAATGTCATGTCCCAAACAAGCGTTTTCAGCCCGAGTGGAGCACATTTTGACTGTTTTTTTAAAAACATCATTGTACATTGAAATTTCTGCTTGCGTATGCTTTAGAAGCAAGAATTAAGAGGACTACATTCATTATTTCAGCTGAAAAATGCTTAGTTTATGATTTATAGTCAACATTAATGAAATGTTCCAAACAAGCGTTTTCAGCCCGAGTGGAGCACATTTTGACCCTTTTTTTAAAAACATCATTGTACATTGAAATTTCTGCTTGCGTATGCTTTAGAAGCAAGAATTAAGAGGACTACATTCATTATTTCAGCTGAAAAATGCTTAGTTTTTGATTTGTAGTCAACATTAATGAAATGTCCCCAACAGCGTTTTCAGCCCGAGTGGAGCGCATTTTGACTGTTTTTTTTAAAAACATCATTGTACATTGAAATTTCTGCTTGCGTATGCTTTAGAAGCAAGAATTAAGAGGACTACATTCATTATTTCAGCTGAAAAATGCTTAGTTTATGATTTATAGTCAACATTAAGGAAATGTTCCAAACAAGCGTTTTCAGCCCGAGTGGAGCACATTTTGACCGTTTTTTAAAAAACATCATTGTACATTGAAATTTCTGTTTGCGTATGCTTTAGAAGCAAGAATTAAGAGGACTACATTCATTATTTCAGCTGAAAAATGCTTAGTTTATGATTTATAGTCAACATTAATGTAATGTCCCAAACAAGCGTTTTCAGCCCGAGTGGAGCACATTTTGACTGTTTTTTTAAAAACATCATTGTACATTGAAATTTCTGCTTGCGTATGCTTTAGAAGCAAGAATTAAGAGGACTACATTCATTATTTCAGCTGAAAAATGCTTAGTTTATGATTTATAGTCAACATTAATGAAATGTCCCCAACAGCGTTTTCAGCCCGAGTGGAGCACATTTTGACTGTTTTTTTAAAAACATCATTGTACATTGAAAATTCTGCTTGCGAATGCTTTAGAAGCAAGAAATAAGAGGACTACATTCATTATTTCAGCTGAAAAATGCTTAGTTTTTGATTTGTAGTCAACATTAATGAAATGTCCCCAACAGCGTTTTCAGCCCGAGTGGAGCACATTTTGACTGTTTTTTTTAAAAACATCATTGTACATTGAAATTTCTGCTTGCGTATGCTTTAGAAGCAAGAATTAAGAGGACTACTTTCATTATTTCAGCTGAAAAATGCTTAGTTTATGATTTATAGTCAACCTTAATGTCATGTCCCAAACAAGCGTTTTCAGCCCGAGTGGAGCACATTTTGACCCTTTTTTTAAAAACATCATTGTACATTGAAATTTCTGCTTGCGTATGCTTTAGAAGCAAGAATTAAGAGGACTACATTCATTATTTCAGCTGAAAAATGCTTAGTTTATGATTTATAGTCAACATTAATGAAATGTCCCCAACAGCGTTTTCAGCCCGAGTGGAGCACATTTTGACTGTTTTTTTAAAAACATCATTGTACATTGAAATTTCTGCTTGCGTATGCTTTAGAAGCAAGAATTAAGAGGACTACATTCATTATTTCAGCTGAAAAATGCTTAGTTTATGATTTATAGTCAACATTAATGAAATGTTCCAAACAAGCGTTTTCAGCCCGAGTGGAGCACATTTTGACCCTTTTTTTAAAAACATCATTGTACATTGAAATTTCTGCTTGCGTATGCTTTAGAAGCAAGAATTAAGAGGACTACATTCATTATTTCAGCTGAAAAATGCTTAGTTTATGATTTATAGTCAACATTAATGTCATGTCCCAAACAAGCGTTTTCAGCCCGAGTGGAGCACATTTTGACCCTTTTTTTAAAAACATCATTGTACATTGAAATTTCTGCTTGCGTATGCTTTAGAAGCAAGAATTAAGAGGACTACATTCATTATTTCAGCTGAAAAATGCTTAGTTTATGATTTATAGTCAACATTAATGTAATGTCCCAAACAAGCGTTTTCAGCCCGAGTGGAGCACATTTTGACCCTTTTTTTAAAAACATCATTGTACATTGAATTTTCTGTTTGTGTATGCTTTAGAAGCAAGAATTAAGAGGACTACATTCATTATTTCAGCTGAAAAATGCTTAGTTTATGATTTATAGTCAACATTAATGAAATGTCCCCAACAGCGTTTTCAGCCCGAGTGGAGCACATTTTGACTGTTTTTTTAAAAACATCATTGTACATTGAAATTTCTGCTTGCGTATGCTTTAGAAGCAAGAATTAAGAGGACTACATTCATTATTTCAGCTGAAAAATGCTTAGTTTTTGATTTATAGTCAACATTAATGAAATGTCCCCAACAGCGTTTTCAGCCCGAGTGGAGCACATTTTGACTGTTTTTTTTAAAAACATCATTGTACATTGAAATTTCTGCTTGCGTATGCTTTAGAAGCAAGAATTAAAAGGACTACATTCATTATTTCAGCTGAAAAATGCTTAGTTTATGATTTATAGTCAACATTAATGAAATGTCCCCAACAGCGTTTTCAGCCCGAGTGGAGCACATTTTGACTGTTTTTTTAAAAACATCATTGTACATTGAAATTTCTGCTTGCGTATGCTTTAGAAGCAAGAATTAAGAGGACTACATTCATTATTTCAGCTGAAAAATGCTTAGTTTATGATTTATAGTCAACATTAATGAAATGTTCCAAACAAGCGTTTTCAGCCCGAGTGGAGCACATTTTGACTGTTTTTTTAAAAACATCATTGTACATTGAAATTTCTGCTTGCGTATGCTTTAGAAGCAAGAATTAAGAGGACTACATTCATTATTTCAGCTGAAAAATGCTTAGTTTATGATTTATAGTCAACATTAATGTCATGTCCCAAACAAGCGTTTTCAGCCCGAGTGGAGCACATTTTGACTGTTTTTTTAAAAACATCATTGTACATTGAAATTTCTGCTTGCGTATGCTTTAGAAGCAAGAATTAAGAGGACTACATTCATTATTTCAGCTGAAAAATGCTTAGTTTATGATTTATAGTCAACATTAATGAAATGTTCCAAACAAGCGTTTTCAGCCCGAGTGGAGCACATTTTGACCCTTTTTTTAAAAACATCATTGTACATTGAAATTTCTGCTTGCGTATGCTTTAGAAGCAAGAATTAAGAGGACTACATTCATTATTTCAGCTGAAAAATGCTTAGTTTTTGATTTGTAGTCAACATTAATGAAATGTCCCCAACAGCGTTTTCAGCCCGAGTGGAGCGCATTTTGACTGTTTTTTTTAAAAACATCATTGTACATTGAAATTTCTGCTTGCGTATGCTTTAGAAGCAAGAATTAAGAGGACTACATTCATTATTTCAGCTGAAAAATGCTTAGTTTATGATTTATAGTCAACATTAAGGAAATGTTCCGAACAAGCGTTTTCAGCCCGAGTGGAGCACATTTTGACCGTTTTTTAAAAAACATCATTGTACATTGAAATTTCTTTTTGCGTATGCTTTAGAAGCAAGAATTAAGAGGACTACATTCATTATTTCAGCTGAAAAATGCTTAGTTTATGATTTATAGTCAACATTAATGTCATGTCCCAAACAAGCGTTTTCAGCCCGAGTGGAGCACATTTTGACTGTTTTTTTAAAAACATCATTGTACATTGAAAATTCTGCTTGCGTATGCTTTAGAAGCAAGAATTAAGAGGACTACATTCATTATTTCAGCTGAAAAATGCTTAGTTTATGATTTATAGTCAACATTAATGAAATGTCCCAAACAAGCGTTTTCAGCCCGAGTGGAGCACATTTTGACTGTTTTTTTAAAAACATCATTGTACATTGAAATTTCTGCTTGCGTATGCTTTAGAAGCAAGAATTAAGAGGACTACATTCATTATTTCAGCTGAAAAATGCTTAGTTTATGATTTATAGTCAACATTAATGAAATGTCCCCAACAGCGTTTTCAGCCCGAGTGGAGCACATTTTGACTGTTTTTTTAAAAACATCATTGTACATTGAAATTTCTGCTTGCGTATGCTTTAGAAGCAAGAATTAAGAGGACTACATTCATTATTTCAGCTGAAAAATGCTTATTTTATGAATTATAGTCAACATTAATGAAATGTTCCAAACAAGCGTTTTCAGCCCGAGTGGAGCACATTTTGACCGTTTTTTTAAAAACATCATTGTACATTGAAATTTCTGTTTGCGTATGCTTTAGAAGCAAGAATTAAGAGGACTACATTCATTATTTCAGCTGAAAAATGCTTAGTTTTTGATTTATAGTCAACATTAATGAAATGTCCCCAACAGCGTTTTCAGCCCGAGTGGAGCACATTTTGACTGTTTTTTTAAAAACATCATTGTACATTGAAATTTCTGCTTGCGTATGCTTTAGAAGCAAGAATTAAGAGGACTACATTCATTATTTCAGCTGAAAAATGCTTAGTTTATGATTTATAGTCAACATTAATGAAATGTTCCAAACAAGCGTTTTCAGCCCGAGTGGAGCACATTTTGACTGTTTTTTTAAAAACATCATTGTACATTGAAATTTCTGCTTGCGTATGCTTTAGAAGCAAGAATTAAGAGGACTACATTCATTATTTCAGCTGAAAAATGCTTAGTTTTTGATTTATAGTCAACATTAATGAAATGTCCCCAACAGCGTTTTCAGCCCGAGTGGAGCACATTTTGACTGTTTTTTTAAAAACATCATTGTACATTGAAATTTCTGCTTGCGTATGCTTTAGAAGCAAGAATTAAGAGGACTACATTCATTATTTGAGCTGAAAAATGCTTAGTTTTTGATTTATAGTCAACATTAATGAAATGTCCCCAACAGCGTTTTCAGCCCGAGTGGAGCACATTTTTGACTGTTTTTTTGAAAAACATCATTGTACATTGAAATTTCTGCTTGCGTATGCTTTAGAAGCAAGAATTAAGAGGACTACATTCATTATTTCAGCTGAAAAATGCTTAGTTTATGAATTATAGTCAACATTAATGAAATGTTCCAAACAAGCGTTTTCAGCCCGAGTGGAGCACATTTTGACCGTTTTTTTAAAAACATCATTGTACATTGAAATTTCTGCTTGCGTATGCTTTAGAAGCAAGAATTAAGAGGACTACATTCATTATTTCAGCTGAAAAATGCTTAGTTTATGATTTATAGTCAACATTAATGAAATGTCCCCAACAGCGTTTTCAGCCCGAGTGGAGCACATTTTGACTGTTTTTTTTAAAAACATCATTGTACATTGAAATTTCTGCTTGCGTATGCTTTAGAAGCAAGAATTAAGAGGACTACATTCATTATTTCAGCTGAAAAATGCTTAGTTTATGATTTATAGTCAACATTAATGAAATGTCCCAAACAAGCGTTTTCAGCCCGAGTGGAGCACATTTTGACTGTTTTTTTAAAAACATCATTGTACATTGAAATTTCTGCTTGCGTATGCTTTAGAAGCAAGAATTAAGAGGACTACATTCATTATTTCAGCTGAAAAATGCTTAGTTTATGAATTACAGTCAACATTAATGAAATGTTCCAAACAAGCGTTTTCAGCCCGAGTGGAGCACATTTTGACTGTTTTTTTAAAAACATCATTGTACATTGAAATTTCTGCTTGCGTATGCTTTAGAAGCTAGAATTAAGAGGACTACATTCATTATTTCAGCTGAAAAATGCTTAGTTTATGATTTATAGTCAACATTAATGAAATGTTCCAAACAAGCGTTTTCAGCCCGAGTGGAGCACATTTTGACTGTTTTTTTAAAAACATCATTGTACATTGAAATTTCTGCTTGCGTATGCTTTAGAAGCAAGAATTAAGAGGACTACATTCATTATTTCAGCTGAAAAATGCTTAGTTTTTGATTTATAGTCAACATTAATGAAATGTCCCCAACAGCGTTTTCAGCCCGAGTGGAGCACATTTTGACTGTTTTTTTTAAAAACATCATTGTACATTGAAATTTCTGCTTGCGTATGCTTTAGAAGCAAGAATTAAAAGGACTACATTCATTATTTCAGCTGAAAAATGCTTAGTTTATGATTTATAGTCAACATTAATGAAATGTCCCCAACAGCGTTTTCAGCCCGAGTGGAGCACATTTTGACTGTTTTTTTAAAAACATCATTGTACATTGAAATTTCTGCTTGCGTATGCTTTAGAAGCAAGATTTAAGAGGACTACATTCATTATTTCAGCTGAAAAATGCTTAGTTTATGATTTATAGTCAACATTAATGAAATGTTCCAAACAAGCGTTTTCAGCCCGAGTGGAGCACATTTTGACTGTTTTTTTAAAAACATCATTGTACATTGAAATTTCTGCTTGCGTATGCTTTAGAAGCAAGAATTAAGAGGACTACATTCATTATTTCAGCTGAAAAATGCTTAGTTTATGATTTATAGTCAACATTAATGTCATGTCCCAAACAAGCGTTTTCAGCCCGAGTGGAGCACATTTTGACTGTTTTTTTAAAAACATCATTGTACATTGAAATTTCTGCTTGCGTATGCTTTAGAAGCAAGAATTAAGAGGACTACATTCATTATTTCAGCTGAAAAATGCTTAGTTTATGATTTATAGTCAACATTAATAAAATGTTCCAAACAAGCGTTTTCAGCCCGAGTGGAGCACATTTTGACCCTTTTTTTAAAAACATCATTGTACATTGAAATTTCTGCTTGCGTATGCTTTAGAAGCAAGAATTAAGAGGACTACATTCATTATTTCAGCTGAAAAATGCTTAGTTTTTGATTTGTAGTCAACATTAATGAAATGTCCCCAACAGCGTTTTCAGCCCGAGTGGAGCGCATTTTGACTGTTTTTTTTAAAAACATCATTGTACATTGAAATTTCTGCTTGCGTATGCTTTAGAAGCAAGAATTAAGAGGACTACATTCATTATTTCAGCTGAAAAATGCTTAGTTTATGATTTATAGTCAACATTAAGGAAATGTTCCAAACAAGCGTTTTCAGCCCGAGTGGAGCACATTTTGACCGTTTTTTAAAAAACATCATTGTACATTGAAATTTCTTTTTGCGTATGCTTTAGAAGCAAGAATTAAGAGGACTACATTCATTATTTCAGCTGAAAAATGCTTAGTTTATGATTTATAGTCAACATTAATGTCATGTCCCAAACAAGCGTTTTCAGCCCGAGTGGAGCACATTTTGACTGTTTTTTTAAAAACATCATTGTACATTGAAAATTCTGCTTGCGTATGCTTTAGAAGCAAGAATTAAGAGGACTACATTCATTATTTCAGCTGAAAAATGCTTAGTTTATGATTTATAGTCAACATTAATGAAATGTTCCAAACAAGCGTTTTCAGCCCGAGTGGAGCACATTTTGACCCTTTTTTTAAAAACATCATTGTACATTGAAATTTCTGCTTGCGTATGCTTTAGAAGCAAGAATTAAGAGGACTACATTCATTATTTCAGCTGAAAAATGCTTAGTTTTTGATTTATAGTCAACATTAATGAAATGTCCCCAACAGCGTTTTCAGCCCGAGTGGAGCACATTTTGACTGTTTTTTTTAAAAACATCATTGTACATTGAAATTTCTGCTTGCGTATGCTTTAGAAGCAAGAATTAAAAGGACTACATTCATTATTTCAGCTGAAAAATGCTTAGTTTATGATTTATAGTCAACATTAATGAAATGTCCCCAACAGCGTTTTCAGCCCGAGTGGAGCACATTTTGACTGCTTTTTTAAAAACATCATTGTACATTGAAATTTCTGCTTGCGTATGCTTTAGAAGCAAGAATTAAGAGGACTACATTCATTATTTCAGCTGAAAAATGCTTAGTTTATGATTTATAGTCAACATTAATGAAATGTTCCAAACAAGCGTTTTCAGCCCGAGTGGAGCACATTTTGACTGTTTTTTTAAAAACATCATTGTACATTGAAATTTCTGCTTGCGTATGCTTTAGAAGCAAGAATTAAGAGGACTACATTCATTATTTCAGCTGAAAAATGCTTAGTTTTTGATTTATAGTCAACATTAATGAAATGTCCCCAACAGCGTTTTCAGCCCGAGTGGAGCGCATTTTGACTGTTTTTTTTAAAAACATCATGGTACATTGAAATTTCTGCTTGCGTATGCTTTAGAAGCAAGAATTAAGAGGACTACATTCATTATTTCAGCTGAAAAATGCTTAGTTTATGATTTATAGTCAACATTAATGAAATGTCCCCAACAGCGTTTTCAGCCCGAGTGGAGCACATTTTGACTGTTTTTTTAAAAACATCATTGTACATTGAAATTTCTGCTTGCGTATGCTTTAGAAGCAAGAATTAAGAGGACTACATTCATTATTTCAGCTGAAAAATGCTTAGTTTTTGATTTGTAGTCAACATTAATGAAATGTCCCCAACAGCGTTTTCAGCCCGAGTGGAGCACATTTTGACTGTTTTTTTAAAAACATCATTGTACATTGAAATTTCTGCTTGCGTATGCTTTAGAAGCAAGAATTAAGAGGACTACATTCATTATTTCAGCTGAAAAATGCTTAGTTTTTGATTTGTAGTCAACATTAATGAAATGTCCCCAACAGCGTTTTCAGCCCGAGTGGAGCACATTTTGACTGTTTTTTTTAAAAACATCATTGTACATTGAAATTTCTGCTTGCGTATGCTTTAGAAGCAAGAATTAAGAGGACTACATTCATTATTTCAGCTGAAAAATGCTTAGTTTATGATTTATAGTCAACATTAAGGAAATGTTCCGAACAAGCGTTTTCAGCCCGAGTGGAGCACATTTTGACCGTTTTTTTAAAAACATCATTGTACATTGAAATTTCTGCTTGCGTATGCTTTAGAAGCAAGAATTAAGAGGACTACATTCATTATTTCAGCTGAAAAATGCTTAGTTTATGATTTATAGTCAACATTAATGAAATGTTCCAAACAAGCGTTTTCAGCCCGAGTGGAGCACATTTTGACTGTTTTTTTAAAAACATCATTGTACATTGAAATTTCTGCTTGCGTATGCTTTAGAAGCAAGAATTAAGAGGACTACATTCATTATTTCAGCTGAAAAATGCTTAGTTTTTGATTTATAGTCAACATTAATGAAATGTCCCCAACAGCGTTTTCAGCCCGAGTGGAGCACATTTTGACTGTTTTTTTAAAAACATCATTGTACATTGAAATTTCTGCTTGCGTATGCTTTAGAAGCAAGAATTAAGAGGACTACATTCATTATTTGAGCTGAAAAATGCTTAGTTTTTGATTTATAGTCAACATTAATGAAATGTCCCCAACAGCGTTTTCAGCCCGAGTGGAGCACATTTTGACTGTTTTTTTTAAAAACATCATTGTACATTGAAATTTCTGCTTGCGTATGCTTTAGAAGCAAGAATTAAGAGGACTACATTCATTATTTCAGCTGAAAAATGCTTAGTTTATGATTTATAGTCAACATTAAGGAAATGTTCCAAACAAGCGTTTTCAGCCCGAGTGGAGCACATTTTGACCCTTTTTTTAAAAACATCATTGTACATTGAAATTTCTGTTTGCGTATGCTTTAGAAGCAAGAATTAAGAGGACTACATTCATTATTTCAGCTGAAAAATGCTTAGTTTATGATTTATAGTCAACATTAATGTCATGTCCCAAACAAGCGTTTTCAGCCCGAGTGGAGCACATTTTGACTGTTTTTTTAAAAACATCATTGTACATTGAAATTTCTGCTTGCGTATGCTTTAGAAGCAAGAATTAAGAGGACTACATTCATTATTTCAGCTGAAAAATGCTTAGTTTATGATTTATAGTCAACATTAATGAAATGTTCCAAACAAGCGTTTTCAGCCCGAGTGGAGCACATTTTGACCCTTTTTTTAAAAACATCATTGTACATTGAAATTTCTGCTTGCGTATGCTTTAGAAGCAAGAATTAAGAGGACTACATTCATTATTTCAGCTGAAAAATGCTTAGTTTTTGATTTGTAGTCAACATTAATGAAATGTCCCCAACAGCGTTTTCAGCCCGAGTGGAGCGCATTTTGACTGTTTTTTTTAAAAACATCATTGTACATTGAAATTTCTGCTTGCGTATGCTTTAGAAGCAAGAATTAAGAGGACTACATTCATTATTTCAGCTGAAAAATGCTTAGTTTATGATTTATAGTCAACATTAAGGAAATGTTCCGAACAAGCGTTTTCAGCCCGAGTGGAGCACATTTTGACCGTTTTTTAAAAAACATCATTGTACATTGAAATTTCTTTTTGCGTATGCTTTAGAAGCAAGAATTAAGAGGACTACATTCATTATTTCAGCTGAAAAATGCTTAGTTTATGATTTATAGTCAACATTAATGTCATGTCCCAAACAAGCGTTTTCAGCCCGAGTGGAGCACATTTTGACTGTTTTTTTAAAAACATCATTGTACATTGAAAATTCTGCTTGCGTATGCTTTAGAAGCAAGAATTAAGAGGACTACATTCATTATTTCAGCTGAAAAATGCTTAGTTTATGATTTATAGTCAACATTAATGAAATGTCCCAAACAAGCGTTTTCAGCCCGAGTGGAGCACATTTTGACTGTTTTTTTAAAAACATCATTGTACATTGAAATTTCTGCTTGCGTATGCTTTAGAAGCAAGAATTAAGAGGACTACATTCATTATTTCAGCTGAAAAATGCTTAGTTTATGATTTATAGTCAACATTAATGAAATGTCCCCAACAGCGTTTTCAGCCCGAGTGGAGCACATTTTGACTGTTTTTTTAAAAACATCATTGTACATTGAAATTTCTGCTTGCGTATGCTTTAGAAGCAAGAATTAAGAGGACTACATTCATTATTTCAGCTGAAAAATGCTTATTTTATGAATTATAGTCAACATTAATGAAATGTTCCAAACAAGCGTTTTCAGCCCGAGTGGAGCACATTTTGACCGTTTTTTTAAAAACATCATTGTACATTGAAATTTCTGTTTGCGTATGCTTTAGAAGCAAGAATTAAGAGGACTACATTCATTATTTCAGCTGAAAAATGCTTAGTTTTTGATTTATAGTCAACATTAATGAAATGTCCCCAACAGCGTTTTCAGCCCGAGTGGAGCACATTTTGACTGTTTTTTTAAAAACATCATTGTACATTGAAATTTCTGCTTGCGTATGCTTTAGAAGCAAGAATTAAGAGGACTACATTCATTATTTCAGCTGAAAAATGCTTAGTTTATGATTTATAGTCAACATTAATGAAATGTTCCAAACAAGCGTTTTCAGCCCGAGTGGAGCACATTTTGACTGTTTTTTTAAAAACATCATTGTACATTGAAATTTCTGCTTGCGTATGCTTTAGAAGCAAGAATTAAGAGGACTACATTCATTATTTCAGCTGAAAAATGCTTAGTTTTTGATTTATAGTCAACATTAATGAAATGTCCCCAACAGCGTTTTCAGCCCGAGTGGAGCACATTTTGACTGTTTTTTTAAAAACATCATTGTACATTGAAATTTCTGCTTGCGTATGCTTTAGAAGCAAGAATTAAGAGGACTACATTCATTATTTGAGCTGAAAAATGCTTAGTTTTTGATTTATAGTCAACATTAATGAAATGTCCCCAACAGCGTTTTCAGCCCGAGTGGAGCACATTTTGACTGTTTTTTTGAAAAACATCATTGTACATTGAAATTTCTGCTTGCGTATGCTTTAGAAGCAAGAATTAAGAGGACTACATTCATTATTTCAGCTGAAAAATGCTTAGTTTATGAATTATAGTCAACATTAATGAAATGTTCCAAACAAGCGTTTTCAGCCCGAGTGGAGCACATTTTGACCGTTTTTTTAAAAACATCATTGTACATTGAAATTTCTGCTTGCGTATGCTTTAGAAGCAAGAATTAAGAGGACTACATTCATTATTTCAGCTGAAAAATGCTTAGTTTATGATTTATAGTCAACATTAATGAAATGTCCCCAACAGCGTTTTCAGCCCGAGTGGAGCACATTTTGACTGTTTTTTTTAAAAACATCATTGTACATTGAAATTTCTGCTTGCGTATGCTTTAGAAGCAAGAATTAAGAGGACTACATTCATTATTTCAGCTGAAAAATGCTTAGTTTATGATTTATAGTCAACATTAATGAAATGTCCCAAACAAGCGTTTTCAGCCCGAGTGGAGCACATTTTGACTGTTTTTTTTAAAAACATCATTGTACATTGAAATTTCTGCTTGCGTATGCTTTAGAAGCAAGAATTAAGAGGACTACATTCATTATTTCAGCTGAAAAATGCTTAGTTTATGAATTACAGTCAACATTAATGAAATGTTCCAAACAAGCGTTTTCAGCCCGAGTGGAGCACATTTTGACTGTTTTTTTAAAAACATCATTGTACATTGAAATTTCTGCTTGCGTATGCTTTAGAAGCTAGAATTAAGAGGACTACATTCATTATTTCAGCTGAAAAATGCTTAGTTTATGATTTATAGTCAACATTAATGAAATGTTCCAAACAAGCGTTTTCAGCCCGAGTGGAGCACATTTTGACTGTTTTTTTAAAAACATCATTGTACATTGAAATTTCTGCTTGCGTATGCTTTAGAAGCAAGAATTAAGAGGACTACATTCATTATTTCAGCTGAAAAATGCTTAGTTTTTGATTTATAGTCAACATTAATGAAATGTCCCCAACAGCGTTTTCAGCCCGAGTGGAGCACATTTTGACTGTTTTTTTTAAAAACATCATTGTACATTGAAATTTCTGCTTGCGTATGCTTTAGAAGCAAGAATTAAAAGGACTACATTCATTATTTCAGCTGAAAAATGCTTAGTTTATGATTTATAGTCAACATTAATGAAATGTCCCCAACAGCGTTTTCAGCCCGAGTGGAGCACATTTTGACTGTTTTTTTAAAAACATCATTGTACATTGAAATTTCTGCTTGCGTATGCTTTAGAAGCAAGATTTAAGAGGACTACATTCATTATTTCAGCTGAAAAATGCTTAGTTTATGATTTATAGTCAACATTAATGAAATGTTCCAAACAAGCGTTTTCAGCCCGAGTGGAGCACATTTTGACTGTTTTTTTAAAAACATCATTGTACATTGAAATTTCTGCTTGCGTATGCTTTAGAAGCAAGAATTAAGAGGACTACATTCATTATTTCAGCTGAAAAATGCTTAGTTTATGATTTATAGTCAACATTAATGTCATGTCCCAAACAAGCGTTTTCAGCCCGAGTGGAGCACATTTTGACTGTTTTTTTAAAAACATCATTGTACATTGAAATTTCTGCTTGCGTATGCTTTAGAAGCAAGAATTAAGAGGACTACATTCATTATTTCAGCTGAAAAATGCTTAGTTTATGATTTATAGTCAACATTAATAAAATGTTCCAAACAAGCGTTTTCAGCCCGAGTGGAGCACATTTTGACCCTTTTTTTAAAAACATCATTGTACATTGAAATTTCTGCTTGCGTATGCTTTAGAAGCAAGAATTAAGAGGACTACATTCATTATTTCAGCTGAAAAATGCTTAGTTTTTGATTTGTAGTCAACATTAATGAAATGTCCCCAACAGCGTTTTCAGCCCGAGTGGAGCGCATTTTGACTGTTTTTTTTAAAAACATCATTGTACATTGAAATTTCTGCTTGCGTATGCTTTAGAAGCAAGAATTAAGAGGACTACATTCATTATTTCAGCTGAAAAATGCTTAGTTTATGATTTATAGTCAACATTAAGGAAATGTTCCAAACAAGCGTTTTCAGCCCGAGTGGAGCACATTTTGACCGTTTTTTAAAAAACATCATTGTACATTGAAATTTCTTTTTGCGTATGCTTTAGAAGCAAGAATTAAGAGGACTACATTCATTATTTCAGCTGAAAAATGCTTAGTTTATGATTTATAGTCAACATTAATGTCATGTCCCAAACAAGCGTTTTCAGCCCGAGTGGAGCACATTTTGACTGTTTTTTTAAAAACATCATTGTACATTGAAAATTCTGCTTGCGTATGCTTTAGAAGCAAGAATTAAGAGGACTACATTCATTATTTCAGCTGAAAAATGCTTAGTTTATGATTTATAGTCAACATTAATGAAATGTTCCAAACAAGCGTTTTCAGCCCGAGTGGAGCACATTTTGACCCTTTTTTTAAAAACATCATTGTACATTGAAATTTCTGCTTGCGTATGCTTTAGAAGCAAGAATTAAGAGGACTACATTCATTATTTCAGCTGAAAAATGCTTAGTTTTTGATTTATAGTCAACATTAATGAAATGTCCCCAACAGCGTTTTCAGCCCGAGTGGAGCACATTTTGACTGTTTTTTTAAAAACATCATTGTACATTGAAATTTCTGCTTGCGTATGCTTTAGAAGCAAGAATTAAGAGGACTACATTCATTATTTCAGCTGAAAAATGCTTAGTTTTTGATTTATAGTCAACATTAATGAAATGTCCCCAACAGCGTTTTCAGCCCGAGTGGAGCACATTTTGACTGTTTTTTTTAAAAACATCATTGTACATTGAAATTTCTGCTTGCGTATGCTTTAGAAGCAAGAATTAAGAGGACTACATTCATTATTTCAGCTGAAAAATGCTTAGTTTATGAATTATAGTCAACATTAATGAAATGTTCCAAACAAGCGTTTTCAGCCCGAGTGGAGCACATTTTGACCGTTTTTTTAAAAACATCATTGTACATTGAAATTTCTGCTTGCGTATGCTTTAGAAGCAAGAATTAAGAGGACTACATTCATTATTTCAGCTGAAAAATGCTTAGTTTATGATTTATAGTCAACATTAATGAAATGTCCCCAACAGCGTTTTCAGCCCGAGTGGAGCACATTTTGACTGTTTTTTTTAAAAACATCATTGTACATTGAAATTTCTGCTTGCGTATGCTTTAGAAGCAAGAATTAAGAGGACTACATTCATTATTTCAGCTGAAAAATGCTTAGTTTATGATTTATAGTCAACATTAATGAAATGTCCCAAACAAGCGTTTTCAGCCCGAGTGGAGCACATTTTGACTGTTTTTTTTAAAAACATCATTGTACATTGAAATTTCTGCTTGCGTATGCTTTAGAAGCAAGAATTAAGAGGACTACATTCATTATTTCAGCTGAAAAATGCTTAGTTTATGAATTACAGTCAACATTAATGAAATGTTCCAAACAAGCGTTTTCAGCCCGAGTGGAGCACATTTTGACTGTTTTTTTAAAAACATCATTGTACATTGAAATTTCTGCTTGCGTATGCTTTAGAAGCTAGAATTAAGAGGACTACATTCATTATTTCAGCTGAAAAATGCTTAGTTTATGATTTATAGTCAACATTAATGAAATGTTCCAAACAAGCGTTTTCAGCCCGAGTGGAGCACATTTTGACTGTTTTTTTAAAAACATCATTGTACATTGAAATTTCTGCTTGCGTATGCTTTAGAAGCAAGAATTAAGAGGACTACATTCATTATTTCAGCTGAAAAATGCTTAGTTTTTGATTTATAGTCAACATTAATGAAATGTCCCCAACAGCGTTTTCAGCCCGAGTGGAGCACATTTTGACTGTTTTTTTTAAAAACATCATTGTACATTGAAATTTCTGCTTGCGTATGCTTTAGAAGCAAGAATTAAAAGGACTACATTCATTATTTCAGCTGAAAAATGCTTAGTTTATGATTTATAGTCAACATTAATGAAATGTCCCCAACAGCGTTTTCAGCCCGAGTGGAGCACATTTTGACTGTTTTTTTAAAAACATCATTGTACATTGAAATTTCTGCTTGCGTATGCTTTAGAAGCAAGAATTAAGAGGACTACATTCATTATTTCAGCTGAAAAATGCTTAGTTTATGATTTATAGTCAACATTAATGAAATGTTCCAAACAAGCGTTTTCAGCCCGAGTGGAGCACATTTTGACTGTTTTTTTAAAAACATCATTGTACATTGAAATTTCTGCTTGCGTATGCTTTAGAAGCAAGAATTAAGAGGACTACATTCATTATTTCAGCTGAAAAATGCTTAGTTTATGATTTATAGTCAACATTAATGTCATGTCCCAAACAAGCGTTTTCAGCCCGAGTGGAGCACATTTTGACTGTTTTTTTAAAAACATCATTGTACATTGAAATTTCTGCTTGCGTATGCTTTAGAAGCAAGAATTAAGAGGACTACATTCATTATTTCAGCTGAAAAATGCTTAGTTTATGATTTATAGTCAACATTAATAAAATGTTCCAAACAAGCGTTTTCAGCCCGAGTGGAGCACATTTTGACCCTTTTTTTAAAAACATCATTGTACATTGAAATTTCTGCTTGCGTATGCTTTAGAAGCAAGAATTAAGAGGACTACATTCATTATTTCAGCTGAAAAATGCTTAGTTTTTGATTTGTAGTCAACATTAATGAAATGTCCCCAACAGCGTTTTCAGCCCGAGTGGAGCGCATTTTGACTGTTTTTTTTAAAAACATCATTGTACATTGAAATTTCTGCTTGCGTATGCTTTAGAAGCAAGAATTAAGAGGACTACATTCATTATTTCAGCTGAAAAATGCTTAGTTTATGATTTATAGTCAACATTAAGGAAATGTTCCAAACAAGCGTTTTCAGCCCGAGTGGAGCACATTTTGACCGTTTTTTAAAAAACATCATTGTACATTGAAATTTCTTTTTGCGTATGCTTTAGAAGCAAGAATTAAGAGGACTACATTCATTATTTCAGCTGAAAAATGCTTAGTTTATGATTTATAGTCAACATTAATGTCATGTCCCAAACAAGCGTTTTCAGCCCGAGTGGAGCACATTTTGACTGTTTTTTTAAAAACATCATTGTACATTGAAAATTCTGCTTGCGTATGCTTTAGAAGCAAGAATTAAGAGGACTACATTCATTATTTCAGCTGAAAAATGCTTAGTTTATGATTTATAGTCAACATTAATGAAATGTTCCAAACAAGCGTTTTCAGCCCGAGTGGAGCACATTTTGACCCTTTTTTTAAAAACATCATTGTACATTGAAATTTCTGCTTGCGTATGCTTTAGAAGCAAGAATTAAGAGGACTACATTCATTATTTCAGCTGAAAAATGCTTAGTTTTTGATTTATAGTCAACATTAATGAAATGTCCCCAACAGCGTTTTCAGCCCGAGTGGAGCACATTTTGACTGTTTTTTTTAAAAACATCATTGTACATTGAAATTTCTGCTTGCGTATGCTTTAGAAGCAAGAATTAAAAGGACTACATTCATTATTTCAGCTGAAAAATGCTTAGTTTATGATTTATAGTCAACATTAATGAAATGTCCCCAACAGCGTTTTCAGCCCGAGTGGAGCACATTTTGACTGCTTTTTTAAAAACATCATTGTACATTGAAATTTCTGCTTGCGTATGCTTTAGAAGCAAGAATTAAGAGGACTACATTCATTATTTCAGCTGAAAAATGCTTAGTTTATGATTTATAGTCAACATTAATGAAATGTTCCAAACAAGCGTTTTCAGCCCGAGTGGAGCACATTTTGACTGTTTTTTTAAAAACATCATTGTACATTGAAATTTCTGCTTGCGTATGCTTTAGAAGCAAGAATTAAGAGGACTACATTCATTATTTCAGCTGAAAAATGCTTAGTTTTTGATTTGTAGTCAACATTAATGAAATGTCCCCAACAGCGTTTTCAGCCCGAGTGGAGCGCATTTTGACTGTTTTTTTTAAAAACATCATGGTACATTGAAATTTCTGCTTGCGTATGCTTTAGAAGCAAGAATTAAGAGGACTACATTCATTATTTCAGCTGAAAAATGCTTAGTTTATGATTTATAGTCAACATTAATGAAATGTCCCCAACAGCGTTTTCAGCCCGAGTGGAGCACATTTTGACTGTTTTTTTAAAAACATCATTGTACATTGAAATTTCTGCTTGCGTATGCTTTAGAAGCAAGAATTAAGAGGACTACATTCATTATTTCAGCTGAAAAATGCTTAGTTTTTGATTTGTAGTCAACATTAATGAAATGTCCCCAACAGCGTTTTCAGCCCGAGTGGAGCACATTTTGACTGTTTTTTTAAAAACATCATTGTACATTGAAATTTCTGCTTGCGTATGCTTTAGAAGCAAGAATTAAGAGGACTACATTCATTATTTCAGCTGAAAAATGCTTAGTTTATGATTTATAGTCAACATTAAGGAAATGTTCCGAACAAGCGTTTTCAGCCCGAGTGGAGCACATTTTGACCGTTTTTTTAAAAACATCATTGTACATTGAAATTTCTGCTTGCGTATGCTTTAGAAGCAAGAATTAAGAGGACTACATTCATTATTTCAGCTGAAAAATGCTTAGTTTATGATTTATAGTCAACATTAATGAAATGTCCCCAACAGCGTTTTCAGCCCGAGTGGAGCACATTTTGACTGTTTTTTTTAAAAACATCATTGTACATTGAAATTTCTGCTTGCGTATGCTTTAGAAGCAAGAATTAAGAGGACTACATTCATTATTTCAGCTGAAAAATGCTTAGTTTATGATTTATAGTCAACATTAATGAAATGTTCCAAACAAGCGTTTTCAGCCCGAGTGGAGCACATTTTGACCGTTTTTTTAAAAACATCATTGTACATTGAAATTTCTGTTTGTGTATGCTTTAGAAGCAAGAATTAAGAGGACTACATTCATTATTTCAGCTGAAAAATGCTTAGTTTATGATTTATAGTCAACATTAATGTAATGTCCCAAACAAGCGTTTTCAGCCCGAGTGGAGCACATTTTGACCGTTTTTTTAAAAACATCATTGTACATTGAAATTTCTGTTTGCGTATGCTTTAGAAGCAAGAATTAAGAGGACTACATTCATTATTTCAGCTGAAAAATGCTTAGTTTATGATTTATAGTCAACATTAATGTAATGTCCCAAACAAGCGTTTTCAGCCCGAGTGGAGCACATTTTGACTGTTTTTTTAAAAACATCATTGTACATTGAAATTTCTGCTTGCGTATGCTTTAGAAGCAAGAATTAAGAGGACTACATTCATTATTTCAGCTGAAAAATGCTTAGTTTATGATTTATAGTCAACATTAATGAAATGTTCCAAACAAGCGTTTTCAGCCCGAGTGGAGCACATTTTGACCGATTTTTTAAAAACATCATTGTACATTGAAATTTCTGTTTGTGTATGCTTTAGAAGCAAGAATTAAGAGGACTACATTCATTATTTCAGCTGAAAAATGCTTAGTTTATGATTTATAGTCAACATTAATGTAATGTCCCAAACAAGCGTTTTCAGCCCGAGTGGAGCACATTTTGACCGTTTTTTTAAAAACATCATTGTACATTGAAATTTCTGTTTGCGTATGCTTTAGAAGCAAGAATTAAGAGGACTACATTCATTATTTCAGCTGAAAAATGCTTAGTTTATGATTTATAGTCAACATTAATGAAATGTCCCCAACAGCGTTTTCAGCCCGAGTGGAGCACATTTTGACCGTTTTTTTAAAAACATCATTGTACATTTAATTTTCTGTTTGTGTATGCTTTAGAAGCAAGAATTAAGAGGACTACATTCATTATTTCAGCTGAAAAATGCTTAGTTTATGATTTATAGTCAACATTAATGAAATGTCCCCAACAGCGTTTTCAGCCCGAGTGGAGCACATTTTGACTGTTTTTTTAAAAACATCATTGTACATTGAAATTTCTGCTTGCGTATGCTTTAGAAGCAAGAATTAAGAGGACTACATTCATTATTTCAGCTGAAAAATGCTTAGTTTTTGATTTATAGTCAACATTAATGAAATGTCCCCAACAGCGTTTTCAGCCCGAGTGGAGCACATTTTGACTGTTTTTTTTAAAAACATCAATGTACATTGAAATTTCTGCTTGCGTATGCTTTAGAAGCAAGAATTAAAAGGACTACATTCATTATTTCAGCTGAAAAATGCTTAGTTTATGATTTATAGTCAACATTAATGAAATGTCCCCAACAGCGTTTTCAGCCCGAGTGGAGCACATTTTGACTGTTTTTTTAAAAACATCATTGTACATTGAAATTTCTGCTTGCGTATGCTTTAGAAGCAAGAATTAAGAGGACTACATTCATTATTTCAGCTGAAAAATGCTTAGTTTATGATTTATAGTCAACATTAATGAAATGTTCCAAACAAGCGTTTTCAGCCCGAGTGGAGCACATTTTGACCCTTTTTTTAAAAACATCATTGTACATTGAAATTTCTGCTTGCGTATGCTTTAGAAGCAAGAATTAAGAGGACTACATTCATTATTTCAGCTGAAAAATGCTTAGTTTATGATTTATAGTCAACATTAATGTCATGTCCCAAACAAGCGTTTTCAGCCCGAGTGGAGCACATTTTGACTGTTTTTTTAAAAACATCATTGTACATTGAAATTTCTGCTTGCGTATGCTTTAGAAGCAAGAATTAAGAGGACTACATTCATTATTTCAGCTGAAAAATGCTTAGTTTATGATTTATAGTCAACATTAATGTAATGTCCCAAACAAGCGTTTTCAGCCCGAGTGGAGCACATTTTGACCGTTTTTTTAAAAACATCATTGTACATTGAAATTTCTGTTTGCGTATGCTTTAGAAGCAAGAATTAAGAGGACTACATTCATTATTTCAGCTGAAAAATGCTTAGTTTATGATTTATAGTCAACATTAATGAAATGTCCCCAACAGCGTTTTCAGCCCGAGTGGAGCACATTTTGACCGTTTTTTTAAAAACATCATTGTACATTGAATTTTCTGTTTGTGTATGCTTTAGAAGCAAGAATTAAGAGGACTACATTCATTATTTCAGCTGAAAAATGCTTAGTTTATGATTTATAGTCAACATTAATGAAATGTCCCCAACAGCGTTTTCAGCCCGAGTGGAGCACATTTTGACTGTTTTTTTAAAAACATCATTGTACATTGAAATTTCTGCTTGCGTATGCTTTAGAAGCAAGAATTAAGAGGACTACATTCATTATTTCAGCTGAAAAATGCTTAGTTTTTGATTTATAGTCAACATTAATGAAATGTCCCCGACAGCGTTTTCAGCCCGAGTGGAGCACATTTTGACTGTTTTTTTTAAAAACATCATTGTACATTGAAATTTCTGCTTGCGTATGCTTTAGAAGCAAGAATTAAGAGGACTACATTCATTATTTCAGCTGAAAAATGCTTAGTTTTTGATTTGTAGTCAACATTAATGAAATGTCCCCAACAGCGTTTTCAGCCCGAGTGGAGCGCATTTTGACTGTTTTTTTTAAAAACATCATTGTACATTGAAATTTCTGCTTGCGTATGCTTTAGAAGCAAGAATTAAGAGGACTACATTCATTATTTCAGCTGAAAAATGCTTAGTTTATGATTTATAGTCAACATTAAGGAAATGTTCCGAACAAGTGTTTTCAGCCCGAGTGGAGCACATTTTGACCGTTTTTTAAAAAACATCATTGTACATTGAAATTTCTTTTTGCGTATGCTTTAGAAGCAAGAATTAAGAGGACTACATTATTTCAGCTGAAAAATGCTTAGTTTATGATTTATAGTCAACATTAATGTCATGTCCCAAACAAGCGTTTTCAGCCCGAGTGGAGCACATTTTGACTGTTTTTTTAAAAACATCATTGTACATTGAAAATTCTGCTTGCGTATGCTTTAGAAGCAAGAATTAAGAGGACTACATTCATTATTTCAGCTGAAAAATGCTTAGTTTATGATTTATAGTCAACATTAATGAAATGTTCCAAACAAGCGTTTTCAGCCCGAGTGGAGCACATTTTGACCCTTTTTTTAAAAACATCATTGTACATTGAAATTTCTGCTTGCGTATGCTTTAGAAGCAAGAATTAAGAGGACTACATTCATTATTTCAGCTGAAAAATGCTTAGTTTTTGATTTGTAGTCATTATTAATGAAATGTCCCCAACAGCGTTTTCAGCCCGAGTGGAGCGCATTTTGACTGTTTTTTTTAAAAACATCATTGTACATTGAAATTTCTGCTTGCGTATGCTTTAGAAGCAAGAATTAAGAGGACTACATTCATTATTTCAGCTGAAAAATGCTTAGTTTATGATTTATAGTCAACATTAAGGAAATGTTCCGAACAAGCGTTTTCAGCCCGAGTGGAGCACATTTTGACCGTTTTTTAAAAAACATCATTGTACATTGAAATTTCTTTTTGCGTATGCTTTAGAAGCAAGAATTAAGAGGACTACATTCATTATTTCAGCTGAAAAATGCTTAGTTTTTGATTTATAGTCAACATTAATGAAATGTCCCCAACAGCGTTTTCAGCCCGAGTGGAGCACATTTTGACTGTTTTTTTTAAAAACATCATTGTACATTGAAATTTCTGCTTGCGTATGCTTTAGAAGCAAGAATTAAGAGGACTACATTCATTATTTCAGCTGAAAAATGCTTAGTTTATGAATTATAGTCAACATTAATGAAATGTTCCAAACAAGCGTTTTCAGCCCGAGTGGAGCACATTTTGACCGTTTTTTTAAAAACATCATTGTACATTGAAATTTCTGCTTGCGTATGCTTTAGAAGCAAGAATTAAGAGGACTACATTCATTATTTCAGCTGAAAAATGCTTAGTTTATGATTTATAGTCAACATTAATGAAATGTCCCCAACAGCGTTTTCAGCCCGAGTGGAGCACATTTTGACTGCTTTTTTAAAAACATCATTGTACATTGAAATTTCTGCTTGCGTATGCTTTAGAAGCAAGAATTAAGAGGACTACATTCATTATTTCAGCTGAAAAATGCTTAGTTTATGATTTATAGTCAACATTAATGAAATGTTCCAAACAAGCGTTTTCAGCCCGAGTGGAGCACATTTTGACTGTTTTTTTAAAAACATCATTGTACATTGAAATTTCTGCTTGCGTATGCTTTAGAAGCAAGAATTAAGAGGACTACATTCATTATTTCAGCTGAAAAATGCTTAGTTTTTGATTTATAGTCAACATTAATGAAATGTCCCCAACAGCGTTTTCAGCCCGAGTGGAGCGCATTTTGACTGTTTTTTTTAAAAACATCATGGTACATTGAAATTTCTGCTTGCGTATGCTTTAGAAGCAAGAATTAAGAGGACTACATTCATTATTTCAGCTGAAAAATGCTTAGTTTATGATTTATAGTCAACATTAATGAAATGTCCCCAACAGCGTTTTCAGCCCGAGTGGAGCACATTTTGACTGTTTTTTTAAAAACATCATTGTACATTGAAATTTCTGCTTGCGTATGCTTTAGAAGCAAGAATTAAGAGGACTACATTCATTATTTCAGCTGAAAAATGCTTAGTTTTTGATTTGTAGTCAACATTAATGAAATGTCCCCAACAGCGTTTTCAGCCCGAGTGGAGCACATTTTGACTGTTTTTTTAAAAACATCATTGTACATTGAAATTTCTGCTTGCGTATGCTTTAGAAGCAAGAATTAAGAGGACTACTTTCTTTATTTCAGCTGAAAAATGCTTAGTTTTTGATTTGTAGTCAACATTAATGAAATGTCCCCAACAGCGTTTTCAGCCCGAGTGGAGCGCATTTTGACTGTTTTTTTTAAAAACATCATTGTACATTGAAATTTCTGCTTGCGTATGCTTTAGAAGCAAGAATTAAGAGGACTACATTCATTATTTCAGCTGAAAAATGCTTAGTTTATGATTTATAGTCAACATTAAGGAAATGTTCCGAACAAGCGTTTTCAGCCCGAGTGGAGCACATTTTGACCGTTTTTTAAAAAACATCATTGTACATTGAAATTTCTTTTTGCGTATGCTTTAGAAGCAAGAATTAAGAGGACTACATTCATTATTTCAGCTGAAAAATGCTTAGTTTATGATTTATAGTCAACCTTAATGTCATGTCCCAAACAAGCGTTTTCAGCCCGAGTGGAGCACATTTTGACCCTTTTTTTAAAAACATCATTGTACATTGAAATTTCTGCTTGCGTATGCTTTAGAAGCAAGAATTAAGAGGACTACATTCATTATTTCAGCTGAAAAATGCTTAGTTTATGATTTATAGTCAACATTAATGAAATGTTCCAAACAAGCGTTTTCAGCCCGAGTGGAGCACATTTTGACCGTTTTTTTAAAAACATCATTGTACATTGAAATTTCTGTTTGTGTATGCTTTAGAAGCAAGAATTAAGAGGACTACATTCATTATTTCAGCTGAAAAATGCTTAGTTTATGATTTATAGTCAACATTAATGTAATGTCCCAAACAAGCGTTTTCAGCCCGAGTGGAGCACATTTTGACCGTTTTTTTAAAAACATCATTGTACATTGAAATTTCTGTTTGCGTATGCTTTAGAAGCAAGAATTAAGAGGACTACATTCATTATTTCAGCTGAAAAATGCTTAGTTTATGATTTATAGTCAACATTAATGTAATGTCCCAAACAAGCGTTTTCAGCCCGAGTGGAGCACATTTTGACTGTTTTTTTAAAAACATCATTGTACATTGAAATTTCTGCTTGCGTATGCTTTAGAAGCAAGAATTAAGAGGACTACATTCATTATTTCAGCTGAAAAATGCTTAGTTTATGATTTATAGTCAACATTAATGAAATGTTCCAAACAAGCGTTTTCAGCCCGAGTGGAGCACATTTTGACCGATTTTTTAAAAACATCATTGTACATTGAAATTTCTGTTTGTGTATGCTTTAGAAGCAAGAATTAAGAGGACTACATTCATTATTTCAGCTGAAAAATGCTTAGTTTATGATTTATAGTCAACATTAATGTAATGTCCCAAACAAGCGTTTTCAGCCCGAGTGGAGCACATTTTGACCGTTTTTTTAAAAACATCATTGTACATTGAAATTTCTGTTTGCGTATGCTTTAGAAGCAAGAATTAAGAGGACTACATTCATTATTTCAGCTGAAAAATGCTTAGTTTATGATTTATAGTCAACATTAATGAAATGTCCCCAACAGCGTTTTCAGCCCGAGTGGAGCACATTTTGACCGTTTTTTTAAAAACATCATTGTACATTTAATTTTCTGTTTGTGTATGCTTTAGAAGCAAGAATTAAGAGGACTACATTCATTATTTCAGCTGAAAAATGCTTAGTTTATGATTTATAGTCAACATTAATGAAATGTCCCCAACAGCGTTTTCAGCCCGAGTGGAGCACATTTTGACTGTTTTTTTTAAAAACATCATTGTACATTGAAATTTCTGCTTGCGTATGCTTTAGAAGCAAGAATTAAGAGGACTACATTCATTATTTCAGCTGAAAAATGCTTAGTTTATGATTTATAGTCAACATTAAGGAAATGTTCCGAACAAGCGTTTTCAGCCCGAGTGGAGCACATTTTGACCGTTTTTTTAAAAACATCATTGTACATTGAAATTTCTGCTTGCGTATGCTTTAGAAGCAAGAATTAAGAGGACTACATTCATTATTTCAGCTGAAAAATGCTTAGTTTATGATTTATAGTCAACATTAATGAAATGTCCCCAACAGCGTTTTCAGCCCGAGTGGAGCACATTTTGACTGTTTTTTTTAAAAACATCATTGTACATTGAAATTTCTGCTTGCGTATGCTTTAGAAGCAAGAATTAAGAGGACTACATTCATTATTTCAGCTGAAAAATGCTTAGTTTATGATTTATAGTCAACATTAATGAAATGTTCCAAACAAGCGTTTTCAGCCCGAGTGGAGCACATTTTGACCGTTTTTTTAAAAACATCATTGTACATTGAAATTTCTGTTTGTGTATGCTTTAGAAGCAAGAATTAAGAGGACTACATTCATTATTTCAGCTGAAAAATGCTTAGTTTATGATTTATAGTCAACATTAATGTAATGTCCCAAACAAGCGTTTTCAGCCCGAGTGGAGCACATTTTGACCGTTTTTTTAAAAACATCATTGTACATTGAAATTTCTGTTTGCGTATGCTTTAGAAGCAAGAATTAAGAGGACTACATTCATTATTTCAGCTGAAAAATGCTTAGTTTATGATTTATAGTCAACATTAATGTAATGTCCCAAACAAGCGTTTTCAGCCCGAGTGGAGCACATTTTGACTGTTTTTTTAAAAACATCATTGTACATTGAAATTTCTGCTTGCGTATGCTTTAGAAGCAAGAATTAAGAGGACTACATTCATTATTTCAGCTGAAAAATGCTTAGTTTATGATTTATAGTCAACATTAATGAAATGTTCCAAACAAGCGTTTTCAGCCCGAGTGGAGCACATTTTGACCGATTTTTTAAAAACATCATTGTACATTGAAATTTCTGTTTGTGTATGCTTTAGAAGCAAGAATTAAGAGGACTACATTCATTATTTCAGCTGAAAAATGCTTAGTTTATGATTTATAGTCAACATTAATGTAATGTCCCAAACAAGCGTTTTCAGCCCGAGTGGAGCACATTTTGACCGTTTTTTTAAAAACATCATTGTACATTGAAATTTCTGTTTGCGTATGCTTTAGAAGCAAGAATTAAGAGGACTACATTCATTATTTCAGCTGAAAAATGCTTAGTTTATGATTTATAGTCAACATTAATGAAATGTCCCCAACAGCGTTTTCAGCCCGAGTGGAGCACATTTTGACCGTTTTTTTAAAAACATCATTGTACATTTAATTTTCTGTTTGTGTATGCTTTAGAAGCAAGAATTAAGAGGACTACATTCATTATTTCAGCTGAAAAATGCTTAGTTTATGATTTATAGTCAACATTAATGAAATGTCCCCAACAGCGTTTTCAGCCCGAGTGGAGCACATTTTGACTGTTTTTTTAAAAACATCATTGTACATTGAAATTTCTGCTTGCGTATGCTTTAGAAGCAAGAATTAAGAGGACTACATTCATTATTTCAGCTGAAAAATGCTTAGTTTTTGATTTATAGTCAACATTAATGAAATGTCCCCAACAGCGTTTTCAGCCCGAGTGGAGCACATTTTGACTGTTTTTTTTAAAAACATCAATGTACATTGAAATTTCTGCTTGCGTATGCTTTAGAAGCAAGAATTAAAAGGACTACATTCATTATTTCAGCTGAAAAATGCTTAGTTTATGATTTATAGTCAACATTAATGAAATGTCCCCAACAGCGTTTTCAGCCCGAGTGGAGCACATTTTGACTGTTTTTTTAAAAACATCATTGTACATTGAAATTTCTGCTTGCGTATGCTTTAGAAGCAAGAATTAAGAGGACTACATTCATTATTTCAGCTGAAAAATGCTTAGTTTATGATTTATAGTCAACATTAATGAAATGTTCCAAACAAGCGTTTTCAGCCCGAGTGGAGCACATTTTGACCCTTTTTTTAAAAACATCATTGTACATTGAAATTTCTGCTTGCGTATGCTTTAGAAGCAAGAATTAAGAGGACTACATTCATTATTTCAGCTGAAAAATGCTTAGTTTATGATTTATAGTCAACATTAATGTCATGTCCCAAACAAGCGTTTTCAGCCCGAGTGGAGCACATTTTGACTGTTTTTTTAAAAACATCATTGTACATTGAAATTTCTGCTTGCGTATGCTTTAGAAGCAAGAATTAAGAGGACTACATTCATTATTTCAGCTGAAAAATGCTTTGTTTATGATTTATAGTCAACATTAATGAAATGTTCCAAACAAGCGTTTTCAGCCCGAGTGGAGCACATTTTGACCCTTTTTTTAAAAACATCATTGTACATTGAAATTTCTGCTTGCGTATGCTTTAGAAGCAAGAATTAAGAGGACTACATTCATTATTTCAGCTGAAAAATGCTTAGTTTTTGATTTGTAGTCAACAGTAATGAAATGTCCCCAACAGCGTTTTCAGCCCGAGTGGAGCGCATTTTGACTGTTTTTTTTAAAAACATCATTGTACATTGAAATTTCTGCTTGCGTATGCTTTAGAAGCAAGAATTAAGAGGACTACATTCATTATTTCAGCTGAAAAATGCTTAGTTTATGATTTATAGTCAACATTAAGGAAATGTTCCGAACAAGCGTTTTCAGCCCGAGTGGAGCACATTTTGACCGTTTTTTAAAAAACATCATTGTACATTGAAATTTCTTTTTGCGTATGCTTTAGAAGCAAGAATTAAGAGGACTACATTCATTATTTCAGCTGAAAAATGCTTAGTTTATGATTTATAGTCAACATTAATGTCATGTCCCAAACAAGCGTTTTCAGCCCGAGTGGAGCACATTTTGACTGCTTTTTTAAAAACATCATTGTACATTGAAATTTCTGCTTGCGTATGCTTTAGAAGCAAGAATTAAGAGGACTACATTCATTATTTCAGCTGAAAAATGCTTAGTTTATGATTTATAGTCAACATTAATAAAATGTTCCAAACAAGCGTTTTCAGCCCGAGTGGAGCACATTTTGACCCTTTTTTTAAAAACATCATTGTACATTGAAATTTCTGCTTGCGTATGCTTTAGAAGCAAGAATTAAGAGGACTACATTCATTATTTCAGCTGAAAAATGCTTAGTTTTTGATTTGTAGTCAACATTAATGAAATGTCCCCAACAGCGTTTTCAGCCCGAGTGGAGCGCATTTTGACTGTTTTTTTTAAAAACATCATTGTACATTGAAATTTCTGCTTGCGTATGCTTTAGAAGCAAGAATTAAGAGGACTACATTCATTATTTCAGCTGAAAAATGCTTAGTTTATGATTTATAGTCAACATTAAGGAAATGTTCCAAACAAGCGTTTTCAGCCCGAGTGGAGCACATTTTGACCGTTTTTTAAAAAACATCATTGTACATTGAAATTTCTTTTTGCGTATGCTTTAGAAGCAAGAATTAAGAGGACTACATTCATTATTTCAGCTGAAAAATGCTTAGTTTATGATTTATAGTCAACATTAATGTCATGTCCCAAACAAGCGTTTTCAGCCCGAGTGGAGCACATTTTGACTGTTTTTTTAAAAACATCATTGTACATTGAAAATTCTGCTTGCGTATGCTTTAGAAGCAAGAATTAAGAGGACTACATTCATTATTTCAGCTGAAAAATGCTTAGTTTATGATTTATAGTCAACATTAATGAAATGTTCCAAACAAGCGTTTTCAGCCCGAGTGGAGCACATTTTGACCCTTTTTTTAAAAACATCATTGTACATTGAAATTTCTGCTTGCGTATGCTTTAGAAGCAAGAATTAAGAGGACTACATTCATTATTTCAGCTGAAAAATGCTTAGTTTTTGATTTATAGTCAACATTAATGAAATGTCCCCAACAGCGTTTTCAGCCCGAGTGGAGCACATTTTGACTGTTTTTTTTAAAAACATCATTGTACATTGAAATTTCTGCTTGCGTATGCTTTAGAAGCAAGAATTAAAAGGACTACATTCATTATTTCAGCTGAAAAATGCTTAGTTTATGATTTATAGTCAACATTAATGAAATGTCCCCAACAGCGTTTTCAGCCCGAGTGGAGCACATTTTGACTGCTTTTTTAAAAACATCATTGTACATTGAAATTTCTGCTTGCGTATGCTTTAGAAGCAAGAATTAAGAGGACTACATTCATTATTTCAGCTGAAAAATGCTTAGTTTATGATTTATAGTCAACATTAATGAAATGTTCCAAACAAGCGTTTTCAGCCCGAGTGGAGCACATTTTGACTGTTTTTTTAAAAACATCATTGTACATTGAAATTTCTGCTTGCGTATGCTTTAGAAGCAAGAATTAAGAGGACTACATTCATTATTTCAGCTGAAAAATGCTTAGTTTTTGATTTATAGTCAACATTAATGAAATGTCCCCAACAGCGTTTTCAGCCCGAGTGGAGCGCATTTTGACTGTTTTTTTTAAAAACATCATGGTACATTGAAATTTCTGCTTGCGTATGCTTTAGAAGCAAGAATTAAGAGGACTACATTCATTATTTCAGCTGAAAAATGCTTAGTTTATGATTTATAGTCAACATTAATGAAATGTCCCCAACAGCGTTTTCAGCCCGAGTGGAGCACATTTTGACTGTTTTTTTAAAAACATCATTGTACATTGAAATTTCTGCTTGCGTATGCTTTAGAAGCAAGAATTAAGAGGACTACATTCATTATTTCAGCTGAAAAATGCTTAGTTTTTGATTTGTAGTCAACATTAATGAAATGTCCCCAACAGCGTTTTCAGCCCGAGTGGAGCACATTTTGACTGTTTTTTTAAAAACATCATTGTACATTGAAATTTCTGCTTGCGTATGCTTTAGAAGCAAGAATTAAGAGGACTACATTCATTATTTCAGCTGAAAAATGCTTAGTTTTTGATTTGTAGTCAACATTAATGAAATGTCCCCAACAGCGTTTTCAGCCCGAGTGGAGCACATTTTGACTGTTTTTTTTAAAAACATCATTGTACATTGAAATTTCTGCTTGCGTATGCTTTAGAAGCAAGAATTAAGAGGACTACATTCATTATTTCAGCTGAAAAATGCTTAGTTTATGATTTATAGTCAACATTAAGGAAATGTTCCGAACAAGCGTTTTCAGCCCGAGTGGAGCACATTTTGACCGTTTTTTTAAAAACATCATTGTACATTGAAATTTCTGCTTGCGTATGCTTTAGAAGCAAGAATTAAGAGGACCACATTCATTATTTCAGCTGAAAAATGCTTAGTTTATGATTTATAGTCAACATTAATGAAATGTCCCCAACAGCGTTTTCAGCCCGAGTGGAGCACATTTTGACTGTTTTTTTTAAAAACATCATTGTACATTGAAATTTCTGCTTGCGTATGCTTTAGAAGCAAGAATTAAGAGGACTACATTCATTATTTCAGCTGAAAAATGCTTAGTTTATGATTTATAGTCAACATTAATGAAATGTTCCAAACAAGCGTTTTCAGCCCGAGTGGAGCACATTTTGACCGTTTTTTTAAAAACATCATTGTACATTGAAATTTCTGTTTGTGTATGCTTTAGAAGCAAGAATTAAGAGGACTACATTCATTATTTCAGCTGAAAAATGCTTAGTTTATGATTTATAGTCAACATTAATGTAATGTCCCAAACAAGCGTTTTCAGCCCGAGTGGAGCACATTTTGACCGTTTTTTTAAAAACATCATTGTACATTGAAATTTCTGTTTGCGTATGCTTTAGAAGCAAGAATTAAGAGGACTACATTCATTATTTCAGCTGAAAAATGCTTAGTTTATGATTTATAGTCAACATTAATGTCATGTCCCAAACAAGCGTTTTCAGCCCGAGTGGAGCACATTTTGACTGCTTTTTTAAAAACATCATTGTACATTGAAATTTCTGCTTGCGTATGCTTTAGAAGCAAGAATTAAGAGGACTACATTCATTATTTCAGCTGAAAAATGCTTAGTTTATGATTTATAGTCAACATTAATGAAATGTTCCAAACAAGCGTTTTCAGCCCGAGTGGAGCACATTTTGACCGATTTTTTAAAAACATCATTGTACATTGAAATTTCTGTTTGTGTATGCTTTAGAAGCAAGAATTAAGAGGACTACATTCATTATTTCAGCTGAAAAATGCTTAGTTTATGATTTATAGTCAACATTAATGTAATGTCCCAAACAAGCGTTTTCAGCCCGAGTGGAGCACATTTTGACCGTTTTTTTAAAAACATCATTGTACATTGAAATTTCTGTTTGCGTATGCTTTAGAAGCAAGAATTAAGAGGACTACATTCATTATTTCAGCTGAAAAATGCTTAGTTTATGATTTATAGTCAACATTAATGAAATGTCCCCAACAGCGTTTTCAGCCCGAGTGGAGCACATTTTGACCGTTTTTTTAAAAACATCATTGTACATTTAATTTTCTGTTTGTGTATGCTTTAGAAGCAAGAATTAAGAGGACTACATTCATTATTTCAGCTGAAAAATGCTTAGTTTATGATTTATAGTCAACATTAATGAAATGTCCCCAACAGCGTTTTCAGCCCGAGTGGAGCACATTTTGACTGTTTTTTTAAAAACATCATTGTACATTGAAATTTCTGCTTGCGTATGCTTTAGAAGCAAGAATTAAGAGGACTACATTCATTATTTCAGCTGAAAAATGCTTAGTTTTTGATTTATAGTCAACATTAATGAAATGTCCCCAACAGCGTTTTCAGCCCGAGTGGAGCACATTTTGACTGTTTTTTTTAAAAACATCAATGTACATTGAAATTTCTGCTTGCGTATGCTTTAGAAGCAAGAATTAAAAGGACTACATTCATTATTTCAGCTGAAAAATGCTTAGTTTATGATTTATAGTCAACATTAATGAAATGTCCCCAACAGCGTTTTCAGCCCGAGTGGAGCACATTTTGACTGTTTTTTTAAAAACATCATTGTACATTGAAATTTCTGCTTGCGTATGCTTTAGAAGCAAGAATTAAGAGGACTACATTCATTATTTCAGCTGAAAAATGCTTAGTTTATGATTTATAGTCAACATTAATGAAATGTTCCAAACAAGCGTTTTCAGCCCGAGTGGAGCACATTTTGACCCTTTTTTTAAAAACATCATTGTACATTGAAATTTCTGCTTGCGTATGCTTTAGAAGCAAGAATTAAGAGGACTACATTCATTATTTCAGCTGAAAAATGCTTAGTTTATGATTTATAGTCAACATTAATGTCATGTCCCAAACAAGCGTTTTCAGCCCGAGTGGAGCACATTTTGACTGTTTTTTTAAAAACATCATTGTACATTGAAATTTCTGCTTGCGTATGCTTTAGAAGCAAGAATTAAGAGGACTACATTCATTATTTCAGCTGAAAAATGCTTTGTTTATGATTTATAGTCAACATTAATGAAATGTTCCAAACAAGCGTTTTCAGCCCGAGTGGAGCACATTTTGACCCTTTTTTTAAAAACATCATTGTACATTGAAATTTCTGCTTGCGTATGCTTTAGAAGCAAGAATTAAGAGGACTACATTCATTATTTCAGCTGAAAAATGCTTAGTTTTTGATTTGTAGTCAACAGTAATGAAATGTCCCCAACAGCGTTTTCAGCCCGAGTGGAGCGCATTTTGACTGTTTTTTTTAAAAACATCATTGTACATTGAAATTTCTGCTTGCGTATGCTTTAGAAGCAAGAATTAAGAGGACTACATTCATTATTTCAGCTGAAAAATGCTTAGTTTATGATTTATAGTCAACATTAAGGAAATGTTCCGAACAAGCGTTTTCAGCCCGAGTGGAGCACATTTTGACCGTTTTTTAAAAAACATCATTGTACATTGAAATTTCTTTTTGCGTATGCTTTAGAAGCAAGAATTAAGAGGACTACATTCATTATTTCAGCTGAAAAATGCTTAGTTTATGATTTATAGTCAACATTAATGTCATGTCCCAAACAAGCGTTTTCAGCCCGAGTGGAGCACATTTTGACTGCTTTTTTAAAAACATCATTGTACATTGAAATTTCTGCTTGCGTATGCTTTAGAAGCAAGAATTAAGAGGACTACATTCATTATTTCAGCTGAAAAATGCTTAGTTTATGATTTATAGTCAACATTAATGAAATGTTCCAAACAAGCGTTTTCAGCCCGAGTGGAGCACATTTTGACCCTTTTTTTAAAAACATCATTGTACATTGAAATTTCTGCTTGCGTATGCTTTAGAAGCAAGAATTAAGAGGACTACATTCATTATTTCAGCTGAAAAATGCTTAGTTTATGATTTATAGTCAACATTAATGTCATGTCCCAAACAAGCGTTTTCAGCCCGAGTGGAGCACATTTTGACTGTTTTTTTAAAAACATCATTGTACATTGAAATTTCTGCTTGCGTATGCTTTAGAAGCAAGAATTAAGAGGACTACATTCATTATTTCAGCTGAAAAATGCTTAGTTTATGATTTATAGTCAACATTAATGTCATGTCCCAAACAAGCGTTTTCAGCCCGAGTGGAGCACATTTTGACTGTTTTTTTAAAAACATCATTGTACATTGAAATTTCTGCTTGCGTATGCTTTAGAAGCAAGAATTAAGAGGACTACATTCATTATTTCAGCTGAAAAATGCTTAGTTTATGATTTATAGTCAACATTAATGAAATGTTCCAAACAAGCGTTTTCAGCCCGAGTGGAGCACATTTTGACCCTTTTTTTAAAAACATCATTGTACATTGAAATTTCTGCTTGCGTATGCTTTAGAAGCAAGAATTAAGAGGACTACATTCATTATTTCAGCTGAAAAATGCTTAGTTTATGATTTATAGTCAACATTAATGAAATGTTCCAAACAAGCGTTTTCAGCCCGAGTGGAGCACATTTTGACCCTTTTTTTAAAAACATCATTGTACATTGAAATTTCTGCTTGCGTATGCTTTAGAAGCAAGAATTAAGAGGACTACATTCATTATTTCAGCTGAAAAATGCTTAGTTTATGATTTATAGTCAACATTAATGTCATGTCCCAAACAAGCGTTTTCAGCCCGAGTGGAGCACATTTTGACTGTTTTTTTAAAAACATCATTGTACATTGAAATTTCTGCTTGCGTATGCTTTAGAAGCAAGAATTAAGAGGACTACATTCATTATTTCAGCTGAAAAATGCTTTGTTTATGATTTATAGTCAACATTAATGAAATGTTCCAAACAAGCGTTTTCAGCCCGAGTGGAGCACATTTTGACTGTTTTTTTAAAAACATCATTGTACATTGAAATTTCTGCTTGCGTATGCTTTAGAAGCAAGAATTAAGAGGACTACATTCATTATTTCAGCTGAAAAATGCTTAGTTTTTGATTTGTAGTCAACAGTAATGAAATGTCCCCAACAGCGTTTTCAGCCCGAGTGGAGCGCATTTTGACTGTTTTTTTTAAAAACATCATTGTACATTGAAATTTCTGCTTGCGTATGCTTTAGAAGCAAGAATTAAGAGGACTACATTCATTATTTCAGCTGAAAAATGCTTAGTTTATGATTTATAGTCAACATTAAGGAAATGTTCCGAACAAGCGTTTTCAGCCCGAGTGGAGCACATTTTGACCGTTTTTTAAAAAACATCATTGTACATTGAAATTTCTTTTTGCGTATGCTTTAGAAGCAAGAATTAAGAGGACTACATTCATTATTTCAGCTGAAAAATGCTTAGTTTATGATTTATAGTCAACATTAATGTCATGTCCCAAACAAGCGTTTTCAGCCCGAGTGGAGCACATTTTGACTGCTTTTTTAAAAACATCATTGTACATTGAAATTTCTGCTTGCGTATGCTTTAGAAGCAAGAATTAAGAGGACTACATTCATTATTTCAGCTGAAAAATGCTTAGTTTATGATTTATAGTCAACATTAATGAAATGTTCCAAACAAGCGTTTTCAGCCCGAGTGGAGCACATTTTGACCCTTTTTTTAAAAACATCATTGTACATTGAAATTTCTGCTTGCGTATGCTTTAGAAGCAAGAATTAAGAGGACTACATTCATTATTTCAGCTGAAAAATGCTTAGTTTATGATTTATAGTCAACATTAATGTCATGTCCCAAACAAGCGTTTTCAGCCCGAGTGGAGCACATTTTGACCCTTTTTTTAAAAACATCATTGTACATTGAAATTTCTGCTTGCGTATGCTTTAGAAGCAAGAATTAAGAGGACTACATTCATTATTTCAGCTGAAAAATGCTTAGTTTATGATTTATAGTCAACATTAATGTAATGTCCCAAACAAGCGTTTTCAGCCCGAGTGGAGCACATTTTGACCGTTTTTTTAAAAACATCATTGTACATTGAAATTTCTGTTTGCGTATGCTTTAGAAGCAAGAATTAAGAGGACTACATTCATTATTTCAGCTGAAAAATGCTTAGTTTATGATTTATAGTCAACATTAATGAAATGTCCCCAACAGCGTTTTCAGCCCGAGTGGAGCACATTTTGACCGTTTTTTTAAAAACATCATTGTACATTGAATTTTCTGTTTGTGTATGCTTTAGAAGCAAGAATTAAGAGGACTACATTCATTATTTCAGCTGAAAAATGCTTAGTTTATGATTTATAGTCAACATTAATGAAATGTCCCCAACAGCGTTTTCAGCCCGAGTGGAGCACATTTTGACTGTTTTTTTAAAAACATCATTGTACATTGAAATTTCTGCTTGCGTATGCTTTAGAAGCAAGAATTAAGAGGACTACATTCATTATTTCAGCTGAAAAATGCTTAGTTTTTGATTTATAGTCAACATTAATGAAATGTCCCCGACAGCGTTTTCAGCCCGAGTGGAGCACATTTTGACTGTTTTTTTTAAAAACATCATTGTACATTGAAATTTCTGCTTGCGTATGCTTTAGAAGCAAGAATTAAGAGGACTACATTCATTATTTCAGCTGAAAAATGCTTAGTTTTTGATTTGTAGTCAACATTAATGAAATGTCCCCAACAGCGTTTTCAGCCCGAGTGGAGCGCATTTTGACTGTTTTTTTTAAAAACATCATTGTACATTGAAATTTCTGCTTGCGTATGCTTTAGAAGCAAGAATTAAGAGGACTACATTCATTATTTCAGCTGAAAAATGCTTAGTTTATGATTTATAGTCAACATTAAGGAAATGTTCCGAACAAGTGTTTTCAGCCCGAGTGGAGCACATTTTGACCGTTTTTTAAAAAACATCATTGTACATTGAAATTTCTTTTTGCGTATGCTTTAGAAGCAAGAATTAAGAGGACTACATTATTTCAGCTGAAAAATGCTTAGTTTATGATTTATAGTCAACATTAATGTCATGTCCCAAACAAGCGTTTTTAGCCCGAGTGGAGCACATTTTGACTGTTTTTTTAAAAACATCATTGTACATTGAAAATTCTGCTTGCGTATGCTTTAGAAGCAAGAATTAAGAGGACTACATTCATTATTTCAGCTGAAAAATGCTTAGTTTATGATTTATAGTCAACATTAATGAAATGTTCCAAACAAGCGTTTTCAGCCCGAGTGGAGCACATTTTGACCCTTTTTTTAAAAACATCATTGTACATTGAAATTTCTGCTTGCGTATGCTTTAGAAGCAAGAATTAAGAGGACTACATTCATTATTTCAGCTGAAAAATGCTTAGTTTTTGATTTGTAGTCAACATTAATGAAATGTCCCCAACAGCGTTTTCAGCCCGAGTGGAGCGCATTTTGACTGTTTTTTTTAAAAACATCATTGTACATTGAAATTTCTGCTTGCGTATGCTTTAGAAGCAAGAATTAAGAGGACTACATTCATTATTTCAGCTGAAAAATGCTTAGTTTATGATTTATAGTCAACATTAAGGAAATGTTCCGAACAAGCGTTTTCAGCCCGAGTGGAGCACATTTTGACCGTTTTTTAAAAAACATCATTGTACATTGAAATTTCTTTTTGCGTATGCTTTAGAAGCAAGAATTAAGAGGACTACATTCATTATTTCAGCTGAAAAATGCTTAGTTTATGATTTATAGTCAACATTAATGTCATGTCCCAAACAAGCGTTTTCAGCCCGAGTGGAGCACATTTTGACTGCTTTTTTAAAAACATCATTGTACATTGAAATTTCTGCTTGCGTATGCTTTAGAAGCAAGAATTAAGAGGACTACATTCATTAATTCAGCTGAAAAATGCTTAGTTTATGATTTATAGTCAACATTAATGAAATGTTCCAAACAAGCGTTTTCAGCCCGAGTGGAGCACATTTTGACTGTTTTTTTAAAAACATCATTGTACATTGAAATTTCTGCTTGCGTATGCTTTAGAAGCAAGAATTAAGAGGACTACATTCATTATTTCAGCTGAAAAATGCTTAGTTTTTGATTTATAGTCAACATTAATGAAATGTCCCCAACAGCGTTTTCAGCCCGAGTGGAGCACATTTTGACTGTTTTTTTTAAAAACATCATTGTACATTGAAATTTCTGCTTGCGTATGCTTTAGAAGCAAGAATTAAAAGGACTACATTCATTATTTCAGCTGAAAAATGCTTAGTTTATGATTTATAGTCAACATTAATGAAATGTCCCCAACAGCGTTTTCAGCCCGAGTGGAGCACATTTTGACTGTTTTTTTAAAAACATCATTGTACATTGAAATTTCTGCTTGCGTATGCTTTAGAAGCAAGAATTAAGAGGACTACATTCATTATTTCAGCTGAAAAATGCTTAGTTTATGATTTATAGTCAACATTAATGAAATGTTCCAAACAAGCGTTTTCAGCCCGAGTGGAGCACATTTTGACCCTTTTTTTAAAAACATCATTGTACATTGAAATTTCTGCTTGCGTATGCTTTAGAAGCAAGAATTAAGAGGACTACATTCATTATTTCAGCTGAAAAATGCTTAGTTTATGATTTATAGTCAACATTAATGTCATGTCCCAAACAAGCGTTTTCAGCCCGAGTGGAGCACATTTTGACTGTTTTTTTAAAAACATCATTGTACATTGAAATTTCTGCTTGCGTATGCTTTAGAAGCAAGAATTAAGAGGACTACATTCATTATTTCAGCTGAAAAATGCTTAGTTTATGATTTATAGTCAACATTAATGAAATGTTCCAAACAAGCGTTTTCAGCCCGAGTGGAGCACATTTTGACCCTTTTTTTAAAAACATCATTGTACATTGAAATTTCTGCTTGCGTATGCTTTAGAAGCAAGAATTAAGAGGACTACATTCATTATTTCAGCTGAAAAATGCTTAGTTTTTGATTTGTACTCAACATTAATGAAATGTCCCCAACAGCGTTTTCAGCCCGAGTGGAGCGCATTTTGACTGTTTTTTTTAAAAACATCATTGTACATTGAAATTTCTGCTTGCGTATGCTTTAGAAGCAAGAATTAAGAGGACTACATTCATTATTTCAGCTGAAAAATGCTTAGTTTATGATTTATAGTCAACATTAAGGAAATGTTCCGAACAAGCGTTTTCAGCCCGAGTGGAGCACATTTTGACCGTTTTTTAAAAAACATCATTGTACATTGAAATTTCTTTTTGCGTATGCTTTAGAAGCAAGAATTAAGAGGACTACATTCATTATTTCAGCTGAAAAATGCTTAGTTTATGATTTATAGTCAACATTAATGTCATGTCCCAAACAAGCGTTTTCAGCCCGAGTGGAGCACATTTTGACTGTTTTTTTAAAAACATCATTGTACATTGAAATTTCTGCTTGCGTATGCTTTAGAAGCAAGAATTAAGAGGACTACATTCATTATTTCAGCTGAAAAATGCTTAGTTTATGATTTATAGTCAACATTAATGAAATGTTCCAAACAAGCGTTTTCAGCCCGAGTGGAGCACATTTTGACCCTTTTTTTAAAAACATCATTGTACATTGAAATTTCTGCTTGCGTATGCTTTAGAAGCAAGAATTAAGAGGACTACATTCATTATTTCAGCTGAAAAATGCTTAGTTTTTGATTTGTAGTCAACATTAATGAAAAGTCCCCAACAGCGTTTTCAGCCCGAGTGGAGCGCATTTTGACTGTTTTTTTTAAAAACATCATTGTACATTGAAATTTCTGCTTGCGTATGCTTTAGAAGCAAGAATTAAGAGGACTACATTCATTATTTCAGCTGAAAAATGCTTAGTTTATGATTTATAGTCAACATTAAGGAAATGTTCCGAACAAGCGTTTTCAGCCCGAGTGGAGCACATTTTGACCGTTTTTTAAAAAACATCATTGTACATTGAAATTTCTGTTTGCGTATGCTTTAGAAGCAAGAATTAAGAGGACTACATTCATTATTTCAGCTGAAAAATGCTTAGTTTATGATTTATAGTCAACATTAATGTAATGTCCCAAACAAGCGTTTTCAGCCCGAGTGGAGCACATTTTGACTGTTTTTTTAAAAACATCATTGTACATTGAAATTTCTGCTTGCGTATGCTTTAGAAGCAAGAATTAAGAGGACTACATTCATTATTTCAGCTGAAAAATGCTTAGTTTATGATTTATAGTCAACATTAATGTCATGTCCCAAACAAGCGTTTTCAGCCCGAGTGGAGCACATTTTGACTGTTTTTTTAAAAACATCATTGTACATTGAAATTTCTGCTTGCGTATGCTTTAGAAGCAAGAATTAAGAGGACTACATTCATTATTTCAGCTGAAAAATGCTTAGTTTATGATTTATAGTCAACATTAATGAAATGTTCCAAACAAGCGTTTTCAGCCCGAGTGGAGCACATTTTGACCCTTTTTTTAAAAACATCATTGTACATTGAAATTTCTGCTTGCGTATGCTTTAGAAGCAAGAATTAAGAGGACTACATTCATTATTTCAGCTGAAAAATGCTTAGTTTTTGATTTGTAGTCAACATTAATGAAATGTCCCCAACAGCGTTTTCAGCCCGAGTGGAGCGCATTTTGACTGTTTTTTTTAAAAACATCATTGTACATTGAAATTTCTGCTTGCGTATGCTTTAGAAGCAAGAATTAAGAGGACTACATTCATTATTTCAGCTGAAAAATGCTTAGTTTATGATTTATAGTCAACATTAAGGAAATGTTCCGAACAAGCGTTTTCAGCCCGAGTGGAGCACATTTTGACCGTTTTTTAAAAAACATCATTGTACATTGAAATTTCTGTTTGCGTATGCTTTAGAAGCAAGAATTAAGAGGACTACATTCATTATTTCAGCTGAAAAATGCTTAGTTTATGATTTATAGTCAACATTAATGTAATGTCCCAAACAAGCGTTTTCAGCCCGAGTGGAGCACATTTTGACTGTTTTTTTAAAAACATCATTGTACATTGAAATTTCTGCTTGCGTATGCTTTAGAAGCAAGAATTAAGAGGACTACATTCATTATTTCAGCTGAAAAATGCTTAGTTTATGATTTATAGTCAACATTAATGAAATGTCCCCAACAGCGTTTTCAGCCCGAGTGGAGCACATTTTGACTGTTTTTTTAAAAACATCATTGTACATTGAAAATTCTGCTTGCGAATGCTTTAGAAGCAAGAATTAAGAGGACTACATTCATTATTTCAGCTGAAAAATGCTTAGTTTATGATTTATAGTCAACATTAATGAAATGTCCCCAACAGCGTTTTCAGCCCGAGTGGAGCACATTTTGACTGTTTTTTTTAAAAACATCATTGTACATTGAAATTTCTGCTTGCGTATGCTTTAGAAGCAAGAATTAAGAGGACTACTTTCTTTATTTCAGCTGAAAAATGCTTAGTTTTTGATTTGTAGTCAACATTAATGAAATGTCCCCAACAGCGTTTTCAGCCCGAGTGGAGCGCATTTTGACTGTTTTTTTTAAAAACATCATTGTACATTGAAATTTCTGCTTGCGTATGCTTTAGAAGCAAGAATTAAGAGGACTACATTCATTATTTCAGCTGAAAAATGCTTAGTTTATGATTTATAGTCAACATTAAGGAAATGTTCCGAACAAGCGTTTTCAGCCCGAGTGGAGCACATTTTGACCGTTTTTTAAAAAACATCATTGTACATTGAAATTTCTTTTTGCGTATGCTTTAGAAGCAAGAATTAAGAGGACTACATTCATTATTTCAGCTGAAAAATGCTTAGTTTATGATTTATAGTCAACCTTAATGTCATGTCCCAAACAAGCGTTTTCAGCCCGAGTGGAGCACATTTTGACCCTTTTTTTAAAAACATCATTGTACATTGAAATTTCTGCTTGCGTATGCTTTAGAAGCAAGAATTAAGAGGACTACATTCATTATTTCAGCTGAAAAATGCTTAGTTTATGATTTATAGTCAACATTAATGTAATGTCCCAAACAAGCGTTTTCAGCCCGAGTGGAGCACATTTTGACCGTTTTTTTAAAAACATCATTGTACATTGAAATTTCTGTTTGCGTATGCTTTAGAAGCAAGAATTAAGAGGACTACATTCATTATTTCAGCTGAAAAATGCTTAGTTTATGATTTATAGTCAACATTAATGAAATGTCCCCAACAGCGTTTTCAGCCCGAGTGGAGCACATTTTGACCGTTTTTTTAAAAACATCATTGTACATTGAATTTTCTGTTTGTGTATGCTTTAGAAGCAAGAATTAAGAGGACTACATTCATTATTTCAGCTGAAAAATGCTTAGTTTATGATTTATAGTCAACATTAATGAAATGTCCCCAACAGCGTTTTCAGCCCGAGTGGAGCACATTTTGACTGTTTTTTTAAAAACATCATTGTACATTGAAATTTCTGCTTGCGTATGCTTTAGAAGCAAGAATTAAGAGGACTACATTCATTATTTCAGCTGAAAAATGCTTAGTTTATGATTTATAGTCAACATTAATGAAATGTTCCAAACAAGCGTTTTCAGCCCGAGTGGAGCACATTTTGACCCTTTTTTTAAAAACATCATTGTACATTGAAATTTCTGCTTGCGTATGCTTTAGAAGCAAGAATTAAGAGGACTACATTCATTATTTCAGCTGAAAAATGCTTAGTTTATGATTTATAGTCAACATTAATGTCATGTCCCAAACAAGCGTTTTCAGCCCGAGTGGAGCACATTTTGACCCTTTTTTTAAAAACATCATTGTACATTGAAATTTCTGCTTGCGTATGCTTTAGAAGCAAGAATTAAGAGGACTACATTCATTATTTCAGCTGAAAAATGCTTAGTTTATGATTTATAGTCAACATTAATGTAATGTCCCAAACAAGCGTTTTCAGCCCGAGTGGAGCACATTTTGACCGTTTTTTTAAAAACATCATTGTACATTGAAATTTCTGTTTGCGTATGCTTTAGAAGCAAGAATTAAGAGGACTACATTCATTATTTCAGCTGAAAAATGCTTAGTTTTTGATTTATAGTCAACATTAATGAAATGTCCCCAACAGCGTTTTCAGCCCGAGTGGAGCACATTTTGACAGTTTTTTTTAAAAACATCATTGTACATTGAAATTTCTGCTTGCGTATGCTTTAGAAGCAAGAATTAAAAGGACTACATTCATTATTTCAGCTGAAAAATGCTTAGTTTATGATTTATAGTCAACATTAATGAAATGTCCCCAACAGCGTTTTCAGCCCGAGTGGAGCACATTTTGACTGTTTTTTTAAAAACATCATTGTACATTGAAATTTCTGCTTGCGTATGCTTTAGAAGCAAGAATTAAGAGGACTACATTCATTATTTCAGCTGAAAAATGCTTAGTTTTTGATTTATAGTCAACATTAATGAAATGTCCCCGACAGCGTTTTCAGCCCGAGTGGAGCACATTTTGACTGTTTTTTTTAAAAACATCATTGTACATTGAAATTTCTGCTTGCGTATGCTTTAGAAGCAAGAATTAAGAGGACTACATTCATTATTTCAGCTGAAAAATGCTTAGTTTTTGATTTGTAGTCAACATTAATGAAATGTCCCCAACAGCGTTTTCAGCCCGAGTGGAGCGCATTTTGACTGTTTTTTTTAAAAACATCATTGTACATTGAAATTTCTGCTTGCGTATGCTTTAGAAGCAAGAATTAAGAGGACTACATTCATTATTTCAGCTGAAAAATGCTTAGTTTATGATTTATAGTCAACATTAAGGAAATGTTCCGAACAAGTGTTTTCAGCCCGAGTGGAGCACATTTTGACCGTTTTTTAAAAAACATCATTGTACATTGAAATTTCTTTTTGCGTATGCTTTAGAAGCAAGAATTAAGAGGACTACATTATTTCAGCTGAAAAATGCTTAGTTTATGATTTATAGTCAACATTAATGTCATGTCCCAAACAAGCGTTTTTAGCCCGAGTGGAGCACATTTTGACTGTTTTTTTAAAAACATCATTGTACATTGAAAATTCTGCTTGCGTATGCTTTAGAAGCAAGAATTAAGAGGACTACATTCATTATTTCAGCTGAAAAATGCTTAGTTTATGATTTATAGTCAACATTAATGAAATGTTCCAAACAAGCGTTTTCAGCCCGAGTGGAGCACATTTTGACCCTTTTTTTAAAAACATCATTGTACATTGAAATTTCTGCTTGCGTATGCTTTAGAAGCAAGAATTAAGAGGACTACATTCATTATTTCAGCTGAAAAATGCTTAGTTTTTGATTTGTAGTCAACATTAATGAAATGTCCCCAACAGCGTTTTCAGCCCGAGTGGAGCGCATTTTGACTGTTTTTTTTAAAAACATCATTGTACATTGAAATTTCTGCTTGCGTATGCTTTAGAAGCAAGAATTAAGAGGACTACATTCATTATTTCAGCTGAAAAATGCTTAGTTTATGATTTATAGTCAACATTAAGGAAATGTTCCGAACAAGCGTTTTCAGCCCGAGTGGAGCACATTTTGACCGTTTTTTAAAAAACATCATTGTACATTGAAATTTCTTTTTGCGTATGCTTTAGAAGCAAGAATTAAGAGGACTACATTCATTATTTCAGCTGAAAAATGCTTAGTTTATGATTTATAGTCAACATTAATGTCATGTCCCAAACAAGCGTTTTCAGCCCGAGTGGAGCACATTTTGACTGCTTTTTTAAAAACATCATTGTACATTGAAATTTCTGCTTGCGTATGCTTTAGAAGCAAGAATTAAGAGGACTACATTCATTATTTCAGCTGAAAAATGCTTAGTTTATGATTTATAGTCAACATTAATGAAATGTTCCAAACAAGCGTTTTCAGCCCGAGTGGAGCACATTTTGACTGTTTTTTTAAAAACATCATTGTACATTGAAATTTCTGCTTGCGTATGCTTTAGAAGCAAGAATTAAGAGGACTACATTCATTATTTCAGCTGAAAAATGCTTAGTTTTTGATTTATAGTCAACATTAATGAAATGTCCCCAACAGCGTTTTCAGCCCGAGTGGAGCACATTTTGACTGTTTTTTTTAAAAACATCATTGTACATTGAAATTTCTGCTTGCGTATGCTTTAGAAGCAAGAATTAAAAGGACTACATTCATTATTTCAGCTGAAAAATGCTTAGTTTATGATTTATAGTCAACATTAATGAAATGTCCCCAACAGCGTTTTCAGCCCGAGTGGAGCACATTTTGACTGTTTTTTTAAAAACATCATTGTACATTGAAATTTCTGCTTGCGTATGCTTTAGAAGCAAGAATTAAGAGGACTACATTCATTATTTCAGCTGAAAAATGCTTAGTTTATGATTTATAGTCAACATTAATGAAATGTTCCAAACAAGCGTTTTCAGCCCGAGTGGAGCACATTTTGACCCTTTTTTTAAAAACATCATTGTACATTGAAATTTCTGCTTGCGTATGCTTTAGAAGCAAGAATTAAGAGGACTACATTCATTATTTCAGCTGAAAAATGCTTAGTTTATGATTTATAGTCAACATTAATGTCATGTCCCAAACAAGCGTTTTCAGCCCGAGTGGAGCACATTTTGACTGTTTTTTTAAAAACATCATTGTACATTGAAATTTCTGCTTGCGTATGCTTTAGAAGCAAGAATTAAGAGGACTACATTCATTATTTCAGCTGAAAAATGCTTAGTTTATGATTTATAGTCAACATTAATGAAATGTTCCAAACAAGCGTTTTCAGCCCGAGTGGAGCACATTTTGACCCTTTTTTTAAAAACATCATTGTACATTGAAATTTCTGCTTGCGTATGCTTTAGAAGCAAGAATTAAGAGGACTACATTCATTATTTCAGCTGAAAAATGCTTAGTTTTTGATTTGTACTCAACATTAATGAAATGTCCCCAACAGCGTTTTCAGCCCGAGTGGAGCGCATTTTGACTGTTTTTTTTAAAAACATCATTGTACATTGAAATTTCTGCTTGCGTATGCTTTAGAAGCAAGAATTAAGAGGACTACATTCATTATTTCAGCTGAAAAATGCTTAGTTTATGATTTATAGTCAACATTAAGGAAATGTTCCGAACAAGCGTTTTCAGCCCGAGTGGAGCACATTTTGACCGTTTTTTAAAAAACATCATTGTACATTGAAATTTCTTTTTGCGTATGCTTTAGAAGCAAGAATTAAGAGGACTACATTCATTATTTCAGCTGAAAAATGCTTAGTTTATGATTTATAGTCAACATTAATGTCATGTCCCAAACAAGCGTTTTCAGCCCGAGTGGAGCACATTTTGACTGTTTTTTTAAAAACATCATTGTACATTGAAATTTCTGCTTGCGTATGCTTTAGAAGCAAGAATTAAGAGGACTACATTCATTATTTCAGCTGAAAAATGCTTAGTTTATGATTTATAGTCAACATTAATGAAATGTTCCAAACAAGCGTTTTCAGCCCGAGTGGAGCACATTTTGACCCTTTTTTTAAAAACATCATTGTACATTGAAATTTCTGCTTGCGTATGCTTTAGAAGCAAGAATTAAGAGGACTACATTCATTATTTCAGCTGAAAAATGCTTAGTTTTTGATTTGTAGTCAACATTAATGAAAAGTCCCCAACAGCGTTTTCAGCCCGAGTGGAGCGCATTTTGACTGTTTTTTTTAAAAACATCATTGTACATTGAAATTTCTGCTTGCGTATGCTTTAGAAGCAAGAATTAAGAGGACTACATTCATTATTTCAGCTGAAAAATGCTTAGTTTATGATTTATAGTCAACATTAAGGAAATGTTCCGAACAAGCGTTTTCAGCCCGAGTGGAGCACATTTTGACCGTTTTTTAAAAAACATCATTGTACATTGAAATTTCTGTTTGCGTATGCTTTAGAAGCAAGAATTAAGAGGACTACATTCATTATTTCAGCTGAAAAATGCTTAGTTTATGATTTATAGTCAACATTAATGTAATGTCCCAAACAAGCGTTTTCAGCCCGAGTGGAGCACATTTTGACTGTTTTTTTAAAAACATCATTGTACATTGAAATTTCTGCTTGCGTATGCTTTAGAAGCAAGAATTAAGAGGACTACATTCATTATTTCAGCTGAAAAATGCTTAGTTTATGATTTATAGTCAACATTAATGTCATGTCCCAAACAAGCGTTTTCAGCCCGAGTGGAGCACATTTTGACTGTTTTTTTAAAAACATCATTGTACATTGAAATTTCTGCTTGCGTATGCTTTAGAAGCAAGAATTAAGAGGACTACATTCATTATTTCAGCTGAAAAATGCTTAGTTTATGATTTATAGTCAACATTAATGAAATGTTCCAAACAAGCGTTTTCAGCCCGAGTGGAGCACATTTTGACCCTTTTTTTAAAAACATCATTGTACATTGAAATTTCTGCTTGCGTATGCTTTAGAAGCAAGAATTAAGAGGACTACATTCATTATTTCAGCTGAAAAATGCTTAGTTTTTGATTTGTAGTCAACATTAATGAAATGTCCCCAACAGCGTTTTCAGCCCGAGTGGAGCGCATTTTGACTGTTTTTTTTAAAAACATCATTGTACATTGAAATTTCTGCTTGCGTATGCTTTAGAAGCAAGAATTAAGAGGACTACATTCATTATTTCAGCTGAAAAATGCTTAGTTTATGATTTATAGTCAACATTAAGGAAATGTTCCGAACAAGCGTTTTCAGCCCGAGTGGAGCACATTTTGACCGTTTTTTAAAAAACATCATTGTACATTGAAATTTCTGTTTGCGTATGCTTTAGAAGCAAGAATTAAGAGGACTACATTCATTATTTCAGCTGAAAAATGCTTAGTTTATGATTTATAGTCAACATTAATGTAATGTCCCAAACAAGCGTTTTCAGCCCGAGTGGAGCACATTTTGACTGTTTTTTTAAAAACATCATTGTACATTGAAATTTCTGCTTGCGTATGCTTTAGAAGCAAGAATTAAGAGGACTACATTCATTATTTCAGCTGAAAAATGCTTAGTTTATGATTTATAGTCAACATTAATGAAATGTCCCCAACAGCGTTTTCAGCCCGAGTGGAGCACATTTTGACTGTTTTTTTAAAAACATCATTGTACATTGAAAATTCTGCTTGCGAATGCTTTAGAAGCAAGAATTAAGAGGACTACATTCATTATTTCAGCTGAAAAATGCTTAGTTTATGATTTATAGTCAACATTAATGAAATGTCCCCAACAGCGTTTTCAGCCCGAGTGGAGCACATTTTGACTGTTTTTTTTAAAAACATCATTGTACATTGAAATTTCTGCTTGCGTATGCTTTAGAAGCAAGAATTAAGAGGACTACTTTCTTTATTTCAGCTGAAAAATGCTTAGTTTTTGATTTGTAGTCAACATTAATGAAATGTCCCCAACAGCGTTTTCAGCCCGAGTGGAGCGCATTTTGACTGTTTTTTTTAAAAACATCATTGTACATTGAAATTTCTGCTTGCGTATGCTTTAGAAGCAAGAATTAAGAGGACTACATTCATTATTTCAGCTGAAAAATGCTTAGTTTATGATTTATAGTCAACATTAAGGAAATGTTCCGAACAAGCGTTTTCAGCCCGAGTGGAGCACATTTTGACCGTTTTTTAAAAAACATCATTGTACATTGAAATTTCTTTTTGCGTATGCTTTAGAAGCAAGAATTAAGAGGACTACATTCATTATTTCAGCTGAAAAATGCTTAGTTTATGATTTATAGTCAACCTTAATGTCATGTCCCAAACAAGCGTTTTCAGCCCGAGTGGAGCACATTTTGACCCTTTTTTTAAAAACATCATTGTACATTGAAATTTCTGCTTGCGTATGCTTTAGAAGCAAGAATTAAGAGGACTACATTCATTATTTCAGCTGAAAAATGCTTAGTTTATGATTTATAGTCAACATTAATGTAATGTCCCAAACAAGCGTTTTCAGCCCGAGTGGAGCACATTTTGACCGTTTTTTTAAAAACATCATTGTACATTGAAATTTCTGTTTGCGTATGCTTTAGAAGCAAGAATTAAGAGGACTACATTCATTATTTCAGCTGAAAAATGCTTAGTTTATGATTTATAGTCAACATTAATGAAATGTCCCCAACAGCGTTTTCAGCCCGAGTGGAGCACATTTTGACCGTTTTTTTAAAAACATCATTGTACATTGAATTTTCTGTTTGTGTATGCTTTAGAAGCAAGAATTAAGAGGACTACATTCATTATTTCAGCTGAAAAATGCTTAGTTTATGATTTATAGTCAACATTAATGAAATGTCCCCAACAGCGTTTTCAGCCCGAGTGGAGCACATTTTGACTGTTTTTTTAAAAACATCATTGTACATTGAAATTTCTGCTTGCGTATGCTTTAGAAGCAAGAATTAAGAGGACTACATTCATTATTTCAGCTGAAAAATGCTTAGTTTATGATTTATAGTCAACATTAATGAAATGTTCCAAACAAGCGTTTTCAGCCCGAGTGGAGCACATTTTGACCCTTTTTTTAAAAACATCATTGTACATTGAAATTTCTGCTTGCGTATGCTTTAGAAGCAAGAATTAAGAGGACTACATTCATTATTTCAGCTGAAAAATGCTTAGTTTATGATTTATAGTCAACATTAATGTCATGTCCCAAACAAGCGTTTTCAGCCCGAGTGGAGCACATTTTGACCCTTTTTTTAAAAACATCATTGTACATTGAAATTTCTGCTTGCGTATGCTTTAGAAGCAAGAATTAAGAGGACTACATTCATTATTTCAGCTGAAAAATGCTTAGTTTATGATTTATAGTCAACATTAATGTAATGTCCCAAACAAGCGTTTTCAGCCCGAGTGGAGCACATTTTGACCGTTTTTTTAAAAACATCATTGTACATTGAAATTTCTGTTTGCGTATGCTTTAGAAGCAAGAATTAAGAGGACTACATTCATTATTTCAGCTGAAAAATGCTTAGTTTTTGATTTATAGTCAACATTAATGAAATGTCCCCAACAGCGTTTTCAGCCCGAGTGGAGCACATTTTGACAGTTTTTTTTAAAAACATCATTGTACATTGAAATTTCTGCTTGCGTATGCTTTAGAAGCAAGAATTAAAAGGACTACATTCATTATTTCAGCTGAAAAATGCTTAGTTTATGATTTATAGTCAACATTAATGAAATGTCCCCAACAGCGTTTTCAGCCCGAGTGGAGCACATTTTGACTGTTTTTTTAAAAACATCATTGTACATTGAAATTTCTGCTTGCGTATGCTTTAGAAGCAAGAATTAAGAGGACTACATTCATTATTTCAGCTGAAAAATGCTTAGTTTATGATTTATAGTCAACATTAATGAAATGTTCCAAACAAGCGTTTTCAGCCCGAGTGGAGCACATTTTGACTGTTTTTTTAAAAACATCATTGTACATTGAAATTTCTGCTTGCGTATGCTTTAGAAGCAAGAATTAAGAGGACTACATTCATTATTTCAGCTGAAAAATGCTTAGTTTATGATTTATAGTCAACATTAATGTCATGTCCCAAACAAGCGTTTTCAGCCCGAGTGGAGCACATTTTGACTGTTTTTTTAAAAACATCATTGTACATTGAAATTTCTGCTTGCGTATGCTTTAGAAGCAAGAATTAAGAGGACTACATTCATTATTTCAGCTGAAAAATGCTTAGTTTATGATTTATAGTCAACATTAATGAAATGTTCCAAACAAGCGTTTTCAGCCCGAGTGGAGCACATTTTGACCCTTTTTTTAAAAACATCATTGTACATTGAAATTTCTGCTTGCGTATGCTTTAGAAGCAAGAATTAAGAGGACTACATTCATTATTTCAGCTGAAAAATGCTTAGTTTTTGATTTGTAGTCAACATTAATGAAATGTCCCCAACAGCGTTTTCAGCCCAAGTGGAGCGCATTTTGACTGTTTTTTTTAAAAACATCATTGTACATTGAAATTTCTGCTTGCGTATGCTTTAGAAGCAAGAATTAAGAGGACTACATTCATTATTTCAGCTGCAAAATGCTTAGTTTATGATTTATAGTCAACATTAAGGAAATGTTCCGAACAAGCGTTTTCAGCCCGAGTGGAGCACATTTTGACCGTTTTTTAAAAAACATCATTGTACATTGAAATTTCTTTTTGCGTATGCTTTAGAAGCAAGAATTAAGAGGACTACATTCATTATTTCAGCTGAAAAATGCTTAGTTTATGATTTATAGTCAACATTAATGTCATGTCCCAAACAAGCGTTTTCAGCCCGAGTGGAGCACATTTTGACTGTTTTTTTAAAAACATCATTGTACATTGAAAATTCTGCTTGCGTATGCTTTAGAAGCAAGAATTAAGAGGACTACATTCATTATTTCAGCTGAAAAATGCTTAGTTTATGATTTATAGTCAACATTAATGAAATGTTCCAAACAAGCGTTTTCAGCCCGAGTGGAGCACATTTTGACCCTTTTTTTAAAAACATCATTGTACATTGAAATTTCTGCTTGCGTATGCTTTAGAAGCAAGAATTAAGAGGACTACATTCATTATTTCAGCTGAAAAATGCTTAGTTTTTGATTTGTAGTCAACATTAATGAAATGTCCCCAACAGCGTTTTCAGCCCGAGTGGAGCGCATTTTGACTGTTTTTTTTAAAAACATCATTGTACATTGAAATTTCTGCTTGCGTATGCTTTAGAAGCAAGAATTAAGAGGACTACATTCATTATTTCAGCTGAAAAATGCTTAGTTTATGATTTATAGTCAACATTAAGGAAATGTTCCGAACAAGCGTTTTCAGCCCGAGTGGAGCACATTTTGACCGTTTTTTAAAAAACATCATTGTACATTGAAATTTCTTTTTGCGTATGCTTTAGAAGCAAGAATTAAGAGGACTACATTCATTATTTCAGCTGAAAAATGCTTAGTTTATGATTTATAGTCAACATTAATGTCATGTCCCAAACAAGCGTTTTCAGCCCGAGTGGAGCACATTTTGACTGCTTTTTTAAAAACATCATTGTACATTGAAATTTCTGCTTGCGTATGCTTTAGAAGCAAGAATTAAGAGGACTACATTCATTATTTCAGCTGAAAAATGCTTAGTTTATGATTTATAGTCAACATTAATGAAATGTTCCAAACAAGCGTTTTCAGCCCGAGTGGAGCACATTTTGACTGTTTTTTTAAAAACATCATTGTACATTGAAATTTCTGCTTGCGTATGCTTTAGAAGCAAGAATTAAGAGGACTACATTCATTATTTCAGCTGAAAAATGCTTAGTTTTTGATTTATAGTCAACATTAATGAAATGTCCCCAACAGCGTTTTCAGCCCGAGTGGAGCACATTTTGACTGTTTTTTTTAAAAACATCATTGTACATTGAAATTTCTGCTTGCGTATGCTTTAGAAGCAAGAATTAAAAGGACTACATTCATTATTTCAGCTGAAAAATGCTTAGTTTATGATTTATAGTCAACATTAATGAAATGTTCCAAACAAGCGTTTTCAGCCCGAGTGGAGCACATTTTGACCCTTTTTTTAAAAACATCATTGTACATTGAAATTTCTGCTTGCGTATGCTTTAGAAGCAAGAATTAAGAGGACTACATTCATTATTTCAGCTGAAAAATGCTTAGTTTATGATTTATAGTCAACATTAATGTCATGTCCCAAACAAGCGTTTTCAGCCCGAGTGGAGCACATTTTGACTGTTTTTTTAAAAACATCATTGTACATTGAAATTTCTGCTTGCGTATGCTTTAGAAGCAAGAATTAAGAGGACTACATTCATTATTTCAGCTGAAAAATGCTTAGTTTATGATTTATAGTCAACATTAATGAAATGTTCCAAACAAGCGTTTTCAGCCCGAGTGGAGCACATTTTGACCCTTTTTTTAAAAACATCATTGTACATTGAAATTTCTGCTTGCGTATGCTTTAGAAGCAAGAATTAAGAGGACTACATTCATTATTTCAGCTGAAAAATGCTTAGTTTTTGATTTGTAGTCAACATTAATGAAATGTCCCCAACAGCGTTTTCAGCCCGAGTGGAGCGCATTTTGACTGTTTTTTTTTAAAACATCATTGTACATTGAAATTTCTGCTTGCGTATGCTTTAGAAGCAAGAATTAAGAGGACTACATTCATTATTTCAGCTGAAAAATGCTTAGTTTATGATTTATAGTCAACATTAAGGAAATGTTCCGAACAAGCGTTTTCAGCCCGAGTGGAGCACATTTTGACCGTTTTTTAAAAAACATCATTGTACATTGAAATTTCTTTTTGCGTATGCTTTAGAAGCAAGAATTAAGAGGACTACATTCATTATTTCAGCTGAAAAATGCTTAGTTTATGATTTATAGTCAACATTAATGTCATGTCCCAAACAAGCGTTTTCAGCCCGAGTGGAGCACATTTTGACTGTTTTTTTAAAAACATCATTGTACATTGAAATTTCTGCTTGCGTATGCTTTAGAAGCAAGAATTAAGAGGACTACATTCATTATTTCAGCTGAAAAATGCTTAGTTTATGATTTATAGTCAACATTAATGAAATGTTCCAAACAAGCGTTTTCAGCCCGAGTGGAGCACATTTTGACCCTTTTTTTAAAAACATCATTGTACATTGAAATTTCTGCTTGCGTATGCTTTAGAAGCAAGAATTAAGAGGACTACATTCATTATTTCAGCTGAAAAATGCTTAGTTTTTGATTTGTAGTCAACATTAATGAAAAGTCCCCAACAGCGTTTTCAGCCCGAGTGGACCGCATTTTGACTGTTTTTTTTAAAAACATCATTGTACATTGAAATTTCTGCTTGCGTATGCTTTAGAAGCAAGAATTAAGAGGACTACATTCATTATTTCAGCTGAAAAATGCTTAGTTTATGATTTATAGTCAACATTAAGGAAATGTTCCGAACAAGCGTTTTCAGCCCGAGTGGAGCACATTTTGACCGTTTTTTAAAAAACATCATTGTACATTGAAATTTCTGTTTGCGTATGCTTTAGAAGCAAGAATTAAGAGGACTACATTCATTATTTCAGCTGAAAAATGCTTAGTTTATGATTTATAGTCAACATTAATGTAATGTCCCAAACAAGCGTTTTCAGCCCGAGTGGAGCACATTTTGACTGTTTTTTTAAAAACATCATTGTACATTGAAATTTCTGCTTGCGTATGCTTTAGAAGCAAGAATTAAGAGGACTACATTCATTATTTCAGCTGAAAAATGCTTAGTTTATGATTTATAGTCAACATTAATGTCATGTCCCAAACAAGCGTTTTCAGCCCGAGTGGAGCGCATTTTGACTGTTTTTTTAAAAACATCATTGTACATTGAAATTTCTGCTTGCGTATGCTTTAGAAGCAAGAATTAAGAGGACTACATTCATTATTTCAGCTGAAAAATGCTTAGTTTATGATTTATAGTCAACATTAAGGAAATGTTCCGAACAAGCGTTTTCAGCCCGAGTGGAGCACATTTTGACCGTTTTTTAAAAAACATCATTGTACATTGAAATTTCTTTTTGCGTATGCTTTAGAAGCAAGAATTAAGAGGACTACATTCATTATTTCAGCTGAAAAATGCTTAGTTTATGATTTATAGTCAACATTAATGTCATGTCCCAAACAAGCGTTTTCAGCCCGAGTGGAGCACATTTTGACCCTTTTTTTAAAAACATCATTGTACATTGAAATTTCTGCTTGCGTATGCTTTAGAAGCAAGAATTAAGAGGACTACATTCATTATTTCAGCTGAAAAATGCTTAGTTTATGATTTATAGTCAACATTAATGTAATGTCCCAAACAAGCGTTTTCAGCCCGAGTGGAGCACATTTTGACCGTTTTTTTAAAAACATCATTGTACATTGAAATTTCTGTTTGCGTATGCTTTAGAAGCAAGAATTAAGAGGACTACATTCATTATTTCAGCTGAAAAATGCTTAGTTTATGATTTATAGTCAACATTAATGAAATGTCCCCAACAGCGTTTTCAGCCCGAGTGGAGCACATTTTGACCGTTTTTTTAAAAACATCATTGTACATTGAATTTTCTGTTTGTGTATGCTTTAGAAGCAAGAATTAAGAGGACTACATTCATTATTTCAGCTGAAAAATGCTTAGTTTATGATTTATAGTCAACATTAATGTCATGTCCCAAACAAGCGTTTTCAGCCCGAGTGGAGCACATTTTGACTGCTTTTTTAAAAACATCATTGTACATTGAAATTTCTGCTTGCGTATGCTTTAGAAGCAAGAATTAAGAGGACTACATTCATTATTTCAGCTGAAAAATGCTTAGTTTATGATTTATAGTCAACATTAATGTAATGTCCCAAACAAGCGTTTTCAGCCCGAGTGGAGCACATTTTGACCGTTTTTTTAAAAACATCATTGTACATTGAAATTTCTGTTTGCGTATGCTTTAGAAGCAAGAATTAAGAGGACTACATTCATTATTTCAGCTGAAAAATGCTTAGTTTATGATTTATAGTCAACATTAATGAAATGTTCCAAACAAGCGTTTTCAGCCCGAGTGGAGCACATTTTGACCCTTTTTTTAAAAACATCATTGTACATTGAAATTTCTGCTTGCGTATGCTTTAGAAGCAAGAATTAAGAGGACTACATTCATTATTTCAGCTGAAAAATGCTTAGTTTATGATTTATAGTCAACATTAATGTAATGTCCCAAACAAGCGTTTTCAGCCCGAGTGGAGCACATTTTGACCCTTTTTTTAAAAACATCATTGTACATTGAAATTTCTGTTTGCGTATGCTTTAGAAGCAAGAATTAAGAGGACTACATTCATTATTTCAGCTGAAAAATGCTTAGTTTATGATTTATAGTCAACATTAATGAAATGTCCCCAACAGCGTTTTCAGCCCGAGTGGAGCACATTTTGACCCTTTTTTTAAAAACATCATTGTACATTGAATTTTCTGTTTGTGTATGCTTTAGAAGCAAGAATTAAGAGGACTACATTCATTATTTCAGCTGAAAAATGCTTAGTTTATGATTTATAGTCAACATTAATGAAATGTCCCCAACAGCGTTTTCAGCCCGAGTGGAGCACATTTTGACTGTTTTTTTAAAAACATCATTGTACATTGAAATTTCTGCTTGCGTATGCTTTAGAAGCAAGAATTAAGAGGACTACATTCATTATTTCAGCTGAAAAATGCTTAGTTTTTGATTTATAGTCAACATTAATGAAATGTCCCCAACAGCGTTTTCAGCCCGAGTGGAGCACATTTTGACTGTTTTTTTTAAAAACATCATTGTACATTGAAATTTCTGCTTGCGTATGCTTTAGAAGCAAGAATTAAAAGGACTACATTCATTATTTCAGCTGAAAAATGCTTAGTTTATGATTTATAGTCAACATTAATGAAATGTCCCCAACAGCGTTTTCAGCCCGAGTGGAGCACATTTTGACTGTTTTTTTAAAAACATCATTGTACATTGAAATTTCTGCTTGCGTATGCTTTAGAAGCAAGAATTAAGAGGACTACATTCATTATTTCAGCTGAAAAATGCTTAGTTTATGATTTATAGTCAACATTAATGAAATGTTCCAAACAAGCGTTTTCAGCCCGAGTGGAGCACATTTTTACCCTTTTTTTAAAAACATCATTGTACATTGAAATTTCTGCTTGCGTATGCTTTAGAAGCAAGAATTAAGAGGACTACATTCATTATTTCAGCTGAAAAATGCTTAGTTTATGATTTATAGTCAACATTAATGAAATGTTCCAAACAAGCGTTTTCAGCCCGAGTGGAGCACATTTTGACTGTTTTTTTAAAAACATCATTGTACATTGAAATTTCTGCTTGCGTATGCTTTAGAAGCAAGAATTAAGAGGACTACATTCATTATTTCAGCTGAAAAATGCTTAGTTTATGATTTATAGTCAACATTAATGTCATGTCCCAAACAAGCGTTTTCAGCCCGAGTGGAGCACATTTTGACTGTTTTTTTAAAAACATCATTGTACATTGAAAATTCTGCTTGCGTATGCTTTAGAAGCAAGAATTAAGAGGACTACATTCATTATTTCAGCTGAAAAATGCTTAGTTTATGATTTATAGTCAACATTAATGAAAGTTTCCAAACAAGCGTTTTCAGCCCGAGTGGAGCACATTTTGACCCTTTTTTTAAAAACATCATTGTACATTGAAATTTCTGCTTGCGTATGCTTTAGAAGCAAGAATTAAGAGGACTACATTCATTATTTCAGCTGAAAAATGCTTAGTTTTTGATTTGTAGTCAACATTAATGAAATGTCCCCAACAGCGTTTTCAGCCCGAGTGGAGCGCATTTTGACTGTTTTTTTTAAAAACATCATTGTACATTGAAATTTCTGCTTGCGTATGCTTTAGAAGCAAGAATTAAGAGGACTACATTCATTATTTCAGCTGAAAAATGCTTAGTTTATGATTTATAGTCAACATTAAGGAAATGTTCCGAACAAGCGTTTTCAGCCCGAGTGGAGCACATTTTGACCGTTTTTTAAAAAACATCATTGTACATTGAAATTTCTTTTTGCGTATGCTTTAGAAGCAAGAATTAAGAGGACTACATTCATTATTTCAGCTGAAAAATGCTTAGTTTATGATTTATAGTCAACATTAATGTCATGTCCCAAACAAGCGTTTTCAGCCCGAGTGGAGCACATTTTGACTGCTTTTTTAAAAACATCATTGTACATTGAAATTTCTGCTTGCGTATGCTTTAGAAGCAAGAATTAAGAGGACTACATTCATTATTTCAGCTGAAAAATGCTTAGTTTATGATTTATAGTCAACATTAATGAAATGTTCCAAACAAGCGTTTTCAGCCCGAGTGGAGCACATTTTGACCCTTTTTTTAAAAACATCATTGTACATTGAAATTTCTGCTTGCGTATGCTTTAGAAGCAAGAATTAAGAGGACTACATTCATTATTTCAGCTGAAAAATGCTTAGTTTTTGATTTGTAGTCAACATTAATGAAATGTCCCCAACAGCGTTTTCAGCCCGAGTGGAGCGCATTTTGACTGTTTTTTTTAAAAACATCAATGTACATTGAAATTTCTGCTTGCGTATGCTTTAGAAGCAAGAATTAAGAGGACTACATTCATTATTTCAGCTGAAAAATGCTTAGTTTATGATTTATAGTCAACATTAAGGAAATGTTCCGAACAAGCGTTTTCAGCCCGAGTGGAGCACATTTTGACCGTTTTTTAAAAAACATCATTGTACATTGAAATTTCTTTTTGCGTATGCTTTAGAAGCAAGAATTAAGAGGACTACATTCATTATTTCAGCTGAAAAATGCTTAGTTTATGATTTATAGTCAACATTAATGTCATGTCCCAAACAAGCGTTTTCAGCCCGAGTGGAGCACATTTTGACTGTTTTTTTAAAAACATCATTGTACATTGAAAATTCTGCTTGCGTATGCTTTAGAAGCAAGAATTAAGAGGACTACATTCATTATTTCAGCTGAAAAATGCTTAGTTTATGATTTATAGTCAACATTAATGAAATGTTCCAAACAAGCGTTTTCAGCCCGAGTGGAGCACATTTTGACCCTTTTTTTAAAAACATCATTGTACATTGAAATTTCTGCTTGCGTATGCTTTAGAAGCAAGAATTAAGAGGACTACATTCATTATTTCAGCTGAAAAATGCTTAGTTTTTGATTTGTAGTCAACATTAATGAAATGTCCCCAACAGCGTTTTCAGCCCGAGTGGAGCGCATTTTGACTGTTTTTTTTAAAAACATCATTGTACATTGAAATTTCTGCTTGCGTATGCTTTAGAAGCAAGAATTAAGAGGACTACATTCATTATTTCAGCTGAAAAATGCTTAGTTTATGATTTATAGTCAACATTAAGGAAATGTTCCGAACAAGCGTTTTCAGCCCGAGTGGAGCACATTTTGACCGTTTTTTAAAAAACATCATTGTACATTGAAATTTCTTTTTGCGTATGCTTTAGAAGCAAGAATTAAGAGGACTACATTCATTATTTCAGCTGAAAAATGCTTAGTTTATGATTTATAGTCAACATTAATGTCATGTCCCAAACAAGCGTTTTCAGCCCGAGTGGAGCACATTTTGACTGCTTTTTTAAAAACATCATTGTACATTGAAATTTCTGCTTGCGTATGCTTTAGAAGCAAGAATTAAGAGGACTACATTCATTATTTCAGCTGAAAAATGCTTAGTTTATGATTTATAGTCAACATTAATGAAATGTTCCAAACAAGCGTTTTCAGCCCGAGTGGAGCACATTTTGACCCTTTTTTAAAAACATCATTGTACATTGAAATTTCTGCTTGCGTATGCTTTAGAAGCAAGAATTAAGAGGACTACATTCATTATTTCAGCTGAAAAATGCTTAGTTTATGATTTATAGTCAACATTAATGTCATGTCCCAAACAAGCGTTTTCAGCCCGAGTGGAGCACATTTTGACTGTTTTTTTAAAAACATCATTGTACATTGAAATTTCTGCTTGCGTATGCTTTAGAAGCAAGAATTAAGAGGACTACATTCATTATTTCAGCTGAAAAATGCTTAGTTTATGATTTATAGTCAACATTAATGAAATGTTCCAAACAAGCGTTTTCAGCCCGAGTGGAGCACATTTTGACCCTTTTTTTAAAAACATCATTGTACATTGAAATTTCTGCTTGCGTATGCTTTAGAAGCAAGAATTAAGAGGACTACATTCATTATTTCAGCTGAAAAATGCTTAGTTTATGATTTATAGTCAACATTAATGTCATGTCCCAAACAAGCGTTTTCAGCCCGAGTGGAGCACATTTTGACTGTTTTTTTAAAAACATCATTGTACATTGAAATTTCTGCTTGCGTATGCTTTAGAAGCAAGAATTAAGAGGACTACATTCATTATTTCAGCTGAAAAATGCTTAGTTTATGATTTATAGTCAACATTAATGAAATGTTCCAAACAAGCGTTTTCAGCCCGAGTGGAGCACATTTTGACCCTTTTTTTAAAAACATCATTGTACATTGAAATTTCTGCTTGCGTATGCTTTAGAAGCAAGAATTAAGAGGACTACATTCATTATTTCAGCTGAAAAATGCTTAGTTTTTGATTTGTAGTCAACATTAATGAAATGTCCCCAACAGCGTTTTCAGCCCGAGTGGAGCGCATTTTGACTGTTTTTTTTAAAAACATCATTGTACATTGAAATTTCTGCTTGCGTATGCTTTAGAAGCAAGAATTAAGAGGACTACATTCATTATTTCAGCTGAAAAATGCTTAGTTTATGATTTATAGTCAACATTAAGGAAATGTTCCGAACAAGCGTTTTCAGCCCGAGTGGAGCACATTTTGACCGTTTTTTAAAAAACATCATTGTACATTGAAATTTCTTTTTGCGTATGCTTTAGAAGCAAGAATTAAGAGGACTACATTCATTATTTCAGCTGAAAAATGCTTAGTTTATGATTTATAGTCAACATTAATGTAATGTCCCAAACAAGCGTTTTCAGCCCGAGTGGAGCACATTTTGACTGTTTTTTTAAAAACATCATTGTACATTGAAAATTCTGCTTGCGTATGCTTTAGAAGCAAGAATTAAGAGGACTACATTCATTATTTCAGCTGAAAAATGCTTAGTTTTTGATTTGTAGTCAACATTAATGAAATGTCCCCAACAGCGTTTTCAGCCCGAGTGGAGCGCATTTTGACTGTTTTTTTTAAAAACATCAATGTACATTGAAATTTCTGCTTGCGTATGCTTTAGAAGCAAGAATTAAGAGGACTACATTCATTATTTCAGCTGAAAAATGCTTAGTTTATGATTTATAGTCAACATTAAGGAAATGTTCCGAACAAGCGTTTTCAGCCCGAGTGGAGCACATTTTGACCGTTTTTTAAAAAACATCATTGTACATTGAAATTTCTTTTTGCGTATGCTTTAGAAGCAAGAATTAAGAGGACTACATTCATTATTTCAGCTGAAAAATGCTTAGTTTATGATTTATAGTCAACATTAATGTCATGTCCCAAACAAGCGTTTTCAGCCCGAGTGGAGCACATTTTGACTTTTTTTTTAAAAACATCATTGTACATTGAAAATTCTGCTTGCGTATGCTTTAGAAGCAAGAATTAAGAGGACTACATTCATTATTTCAGCTGAAAAATGCTTAGTTTATGATTTATAGTCAACATTAATGAAATGTTCCAAACAAGCGTTTTCAGCCCGAGTGGAGCACATTTTGTCCGTTTTTTAAAAAACATCATTGTACATTGAAATTTCTTTTTGCGTATGCTTTAGAAGCAAGAATTAAGAGGACTACATTCATTATTTCAGCTGAAAAATGCTTAGTTTATGATTTATAGTCAACATTAATGTCATGTCCCAAACAAGCGTTTTCAGCCCGAGTGGAGCACATTTTGACTGCTTTTTTAAAAACATCATTGTACATTGAAATTTCTGCTTGCGTATGCTTTAGAAGCAAGAATTAAGAGGACTACATTCATTATTTCAGCTGAAAAATGCTTAGTTTATGATTTATAGTCAACATTAATGAAATGTTCCAAACAAGCGTTTTCAGCCCGAGTGGAGCACATTTTCACCCTTTTTTTAAAAACATCATTGTACATTGAAATTTCTGCTTGCGTATGCTTTAGAAGCAAGAATTAAGAGGACTACATTCATTATTTCAGCTGAAAAATGCTTAGTTTATGATTTATAGTCAACATTAATGTCATGTCCCAAACAAGCGTTTTCAGCCCGAGTGGAGCACATTTTGACTGTTTTTTTAAAAACATCATTGTACATTGAAATTTCTGCTTGCGTATGCTTTAGAAGCAAGAATTAAGAGGACTACATTCATTATTTCAGCTGAAAAATGCTTAGTTTATGATTTATAGTCAACATTAATGAAATGTTCCAAACAAGCGTTTTCAGCCCGAGTGGAGCACATTTTGACCCTTTTTTTAAAAACATCATTGTACATTGAAATTTCTGCTTGCGTATGCTTTAGAAGCAAGAATTAAGAGGACTACATTCATTATTTCAGCTGAAAAATGCTTAGTTTATGATTTATAGTCAACATTAATGTCATGTCCCAAACAAGCGTTTTCAGCCCGAGTGGAGCACATTTTGACTGTTTTTTTAAAAACATCATTGTACATTGAAATTTCTGCTTGCGTATGCTTTAGAAGCAAGAATTAAGAGGACTACATTCATTATTTCAGCTGAAAAATGCTTAGTTTATGATTTATAGTCAACATTAATGAAATGTTCCAAACAAGCGTTTTCAGCCCGAGTGGAGCACATTTTGACCCTTTTTTTAAAAACATCATTGTACATTGAAATTTCTGCTTGCGTATGCTTTAGAAGCAAGAATTAAGAGGACTACATTCATTATTTCAGCTGAAAAATGCTTAGTTTTTGATTTGTAGTCAACATTAATGAAATGTCCCCAACAGCATTTTCAGCCCGAGTGGAGCGCATTTTGACTGTTTTTTTTAAAAACATCATTGTACATTGAAATTTCTGCTTGCGTATGCTTTAGAAGCAAGAATTAAGAGGACTACATTCATTATTTCAGCTGAAAAATGCTTAGTTTATGATTTATAGTCAACATTAAGGAAATGTTCCGAACAAGCGTTTTCAGCCCGAGTGGAGCACATTTTGACCGTTTTTTAAAAAACATCATTGTACATTGAAATTTCTTTTTGCGTATGCTTTAGAAGCAAGAATTAAGAGGACTACATTCATTATTTCAGCTGAAAAATGCTTAGTTTATGATTTATAGTCAACATTAATGTAATGTCCCAAACAAGCGTTTTCAGCCCGAGTGGAGCACATTTTGACTGTTTTTTTAAAAACATCATTGTACATTGAAATTTCTGCTTGCGTATGCTTTAGAAGCAAGAATTAAGAGGACTACATTCATTATTTCAGCTGAAAAATGCTTAGTTTATGATTTATAGTCAACATTAATGTCATGTCCCAAACAAGCGTTTTCAGCCCGAGTGGAGCACATTATGACTGTTTTTTTAAAAACATCATTGTACATTGAAATTTCTGCTTGCGTATGCTTTAGAAGCAAGAATTAAGAGGACTACATTCATTATTTCAGCTGAAAAATGCTTAGTTTATGATTTATAGTCAACATTAATGAAATGTTCCAAACAAGCGTTTTCAGCCCGAGTGGAGCACATTTTGACCCTTTTTTTAAAAACATCATTGTACATTGAAATTTCTGCTTGCGTATGCTTTAGAAGCAAGAATTAAGAGGACTACATTCATTATTTCAGCTGAAAAATGCTTAGTTTTTGATTTGTAGTCAACATTAATGAAATGTCCCCAACAGCGTTTTCAGCCCGAGTGGAGCGCATTTTGACTGTTTTTTTTAAAAACATCATTGTACATTGAAATTTCTGCTTGCGTATGCTTTAGAAGCAAGAATTAAGAGGACTACATTCATTATTTCAGCTGAAAAATGCTTAGTTTATGATTTATAGTCAACATTAAGGAAATGTTCCGAACAAGCGTTTTCAGCCCGAGTGGAGCACATTTTGACCGTTTTTTAAAAAACATCATTGTACATTGAAATTTCTTTTTGCGTATGCTTTAGAAGCAAGAATTAAGAGGACTACATTCATTATTTCAGCTGAAAAATGCTTAGTTTATGATTTATAGTCAACATTAATGTCATGTCCCAAACAAGCGTTTTCAGCCCGAGTGGAGCACATTTTGACTGCTTTTTTAAAAACATCATTGTACATTGAAATTTCTGCTTGCGTATGCTTTAGAAGCAAGAATTAAGAGGACTACATTCATTATTTCAGCTGAAAAATGCTTAGTTTATGATTTATAGTCAACATTAATGAAATGTTCCAAACAAGCGTTTTCAGCCCGAGTGGAGCACATTTTGACCCTTTTTTTAAAAACATCATTGTACATTGAAATTTCTGCTTGCGTATGCTTTAGAAGCAAGAATTAAGGGGACTACATTCATTATTTCAGCTGAAAAATGCTTAGTTTATGATTTATAGTCAACATTAATGTCATGTCCCAAACAAGCGTTTTCAGCCCGAGTGGAGCACATTTTGACTGTTTTTTTAAAAACATCATTGTACATTGAAATTTCTGCTTGCGTATGCTTTAGAAGCAAGAATTAAGAGGACTACATTCATTATTTCAGCTGAAAAATGCTTAGTTTATGATTTATAGTCAACATTAATGAAATGTTCCAAACAATCGTTTTCAGCCCGAGTGGAGCACATTTTGACCCTTTTTTTAAAAACATCATTGTACATTGAAATTTCTGCTTGCGTATGCTTTAGAAGCAAGAATTAAGAGGACTACATTCATTATTTCAGCTGAAAAATGCTTAGTTTATGATTTATAGTCAACATTAATGTCATGTCCCAAACAAGCGTTTTCAGCCCGAGTGGAGCACATTTTGACCCTTTTTTTAAAAACATCATTGTACATTGAAATTTCTGCTTGCGTATGCTTTAGAAGCAAGAATTAAGAGGACTACATTCATTATTTCAGCTGAAAAATGCTTAGTTTATGATTTATAGTCAACATTAATGAAATGTTCCAAACAAGCGTTTTCAGCCCGAGTGGAGCACATTTTGACCCTTTTTTTAAAAACATCATTGTACATTGAAATTTCTGCTTGCGTATGCTTTAGAAGCAAGAATTAAGAGGACTACATTCATTATTTCAGCTGAAAAATGCTTAGTTTTTGATTTGTAGTCAACATTAATGAAATGTCCCCAACAGCGTTTTCAGCCCGAGTGGAGCGCATTTTGACTGTTTTTTTTAAAAACATCATTGTACATTGAAATTTCTGCTTGCGTATGCTTTAGAAGCAAGAATTAAGAGGACTACATTCATTATTTCAGCTGAAAAATGCTTAGTTTATGATTTATAGTCAACATTAAGGAAATGTTCCGAACAAGCGTTTTCAGCCCGAGTGGAGCACATTTTGACCGTTTTTTAAAAAACATCATTGTACATTGAAATTTCTTTTTGCGTATGCTTTAGAAGCAAGAATTAAGAGGACTACATTCATTATTTCAGCTGAAAAATGCTTAGTTTATGATTTATAGTCAACATTAATGTCATGTCCCAAACAAGCGTTTTCAGCCCGAGTGGAGCACATTTTGACTGCTTTTTTAAAAACATCATTGTACATTGAAATTTCTGCTTGCGTATGCTTTAGAAGCAAGAATTAAGAGGACTACATTCATTATTTCAGCTGAAAAATGCTTAGTTTATGATTTATAGTCAACATTAATGAAATGTTCCAAACAAGCGTTTTCAGCCCGAGTGGAGCACATTTTCACCCTTTTTTTAAAAACATCATTGTACATTGAAATTTCTGCTTGCGTATGCTTTAGAAGCAAGAATTAAGAGGACTACATTCATTATTTCAGCTGAAAAATGCTTAGTTTATGATTTATAGTCAACATTAATGTCATGTCCCAAACAAGCGTTTTCAGCCCGAGTGGAGCACATTTTGACTGTTTTTTTAAAAACATCATTGTACATTGAAATTTCTGCTTGCGTATGCTTTAGAAGCAAGAATTAAGAGGACTACATTCATTATTTCAGCTGAAAAATGCTTAGTTTATGATTTATAGTCAACATTAATGAAATGTTCCAAACAAGCGTTTTCAGCCCGAGTGGAGCACATTTTGACCCTTTTTTTAAAAACATCATTGTACATTGAAATTTCTGCTTGCGTATGCTTTAGAAGCAAGAATTAAGAGGACTACATTCATTATTTCAGCTGAAAAATGCTTAGTTTATGATTTATAGTCAACATTAATGTCATGTCCCAAACAAGCGTTTTCAGCCCGAGTGGAGCACATTTTGACTGTTTTTTTAAAAACATCATTGTACATTGAAATTTCTGCTTGCGTATGCTTTAGAAGCAAGAATTAAGAGGACTACATTCATTATTTCAGCTGAAAAATGCTTAGTTTATGATTTATAGTCAACATTAATGAAATGTTCCAAACAAGCGTTTTCAGCCCGAGTGGAGCACATTTTGACCCTTTTTTTAAAAACATCATTGTACATTGAAATTTCTGCTTGCGTATGCTTTAGAAGCAAGAATTAAGAGGACTACATTCATTATTTCAGCTGAAAAATGCTTAGTTTTTGATTTGTAGTCAACATTAATGAAATGTCCCCAACAGCATTTTCAGCCCGAGTGGAGCGCATTTTGACTGTTTTTTTTAAAAACATCATTGTACATTGAAATTTCTGCTTGCGTATGCTTTAGAAGCAAGAATTAAGAGGACTACATTCATTATTTCAGCTGAAAAATGCTTAGTTTATGATTTATAGTCAACATTAAGGAAATGTTCCGAACAAGCGTTTTCAGCCCGAGTGGAGCACATTTTGACCGTTTTTTAAAAAACATCATTGTACATTGAAATTTCTGTTTGCGTATGCTTTAGAAGCAAGAATTAAGAGGACTACATTCATTATTTCAGCTGAAAAATGCTTAGTTTATGATTTATAGTCAACATTAATGTAATGTCCCAAACAAGCGTTTTCAGCCCGAGTGGAGCACATTTTGACTGTTTTTTTAAAAACATCATTGTACATTGAAATTTCTGCTTGCGTATGCTTTAGAAGCAAGAATTAAGAGGACTACATTCATTATTTCAGCTGAAAAATGCTTAGTTTATGATTTATAGTCAACATTAATGTCATGTCCCAAACAAGCGTTTTCAGCCCGAGTGGAGCACATTATGACTGTTTTTTTAAAAACATCATTGTACATTGAAATTTCTGCTTGCGTATGCTTTAGAAGCAAGAATTAAGAGGACTACATTCATTATTTCAGCTGAAAAATGCTTAGTTTATGATTTATAGTCAACATTAATGAAATGTTCCAAACAAGCGTTTTCAGCCCGAGTGGAGCACATTTTGACCCTTTTTTTAAAAACATCATTGTACATTGAAATTTCTGCTTGCGTATGCTTTAGAAGCAAGAATTAAGAGGACTACATTCATTATTTCAGCTGAAAAATGCTTAGTTTTTGATTTGTAGTCAACATTAATGAAATGTCCCCAACAGCGTTTTCAGCCCGAGTGGAGCGCATTTTGACTGTTTTTTTTAAAAACATCATTGTACATTGAAATTTCTGCTTGCGTATGCTTTAGAAGCAAGAATTAAGAGGACTACATTCATTATTTCAGCTGAAAAATGCTTAGTTTATGATTTATAGTCAACATTAAGGAAATGTTCCGAACAAGCGTTTTCAGCCCGAGTGGAGCACATTTTGACCGTTTTTTAAAAAACATCATTGTACATTGAAATTTCTTTTTGCGTATGCTTTAGAAGCAAGAATTAAGAGGACTACATTCATTATTTCAGCTGAAAAATGCTTAGTTTATGATTTATAGTCAACATTAATGTCATGTCCCAAACAAGCGTTTTCAGCCCGAGTGGAGCACATTTTGACTGCTTTTTTAAAAACATCATTGTACATTGAAATTTCTGCTTGCGTATGCTTTAGAAGCAAGAATTAAGAGGACTACATTCATTATTTCAGCTGAAAAATGCTTAGTTTATGATTTATAGTCAACATTAATGAAATGTTCCAAACAAGCGTTTTCAGCCCGAGTGGAGCACATTTTGACCCTTTTTTTAAAAACATCATTGTACATTGAAATTTCTGCTTGCGTATGCTTTAGAAGCAAGAATTAAGAGGACTACATTCATTATTTCAGCTGAAAAATGCTTAGTTTATGATTTATAGTCAACATTAATGTCATGTCCCAAACAAGCGTTTTCAGCCCGAGTGGAGCACATTTTGACTGCTTTTTTAAAAACATCATTGTACATTGAAATTTCTGCTTGCGTATGCTTTAGAAGCAAGAATTAAGAGGACTACATTCATTATTTCAGCTGAAAAATGCTTAGTTTATGATTTATAGTCAACATTAATGAAATGTTCCAAACAAGCGTTTTCAGCCCGAGTGGAGCACATTTTGACCCTTTTTTTAAAAACATCATTGTACATTGAAATTTCTGCTTGCGTATGCTTTAGAAGCAAGAATTAAGAGGACTACATTCATTATTTCAGCTGAAAAATGCTTAGTTTATGATTTATAGTCAACATTAATGTCATGTCCCAAACAAGCGTTTTCAGCCCGAGTGGAGCACATTTTGACTGTTTTTTTAAAAACATCATTGTACATTGAAATTTCTGCTTGCGTATGCTTTAGAAGCAAGAATTAAGAGGACTACATTCATTATTTCAGCTGAAAAATGCTTAGTTTATGATTTATAGTCAACATTAATGAAATGTTCCAAACAAGCGTTTTCAGCCCGAGTGGAGCACATTTTGACCCTTTTTTTAAAAACATCATTGTACATTGAAATTTCTGCTTGCGTATGCTTTAGAAGCAAGAATTAAGAGGACTACATTCATTATTTCAGCTGAAAAATGCTTAGTTTTTGATTTGTAGTCAACATTAATGAAATGTCCCCAACAGCGTTTTCAGCCCGAGTGGAGCGCATTTTGACTGTTTTTTTTAAAAACATCATTGTACATTGAAATTTCTGCTTGCGTATGCTTTAGAAGCAAGAATTAAGAGGACTACATTCATTATTTCAGCTGAAAAATGCTTAGTTTATGATTTATAGTCAACATTAAGGAAATGTTCCGAACAAGCGTTTTCAGCCCGAGTGGAGCACATTTTGACCGTTTTTTAAAAAACATCATTGTACATTGAAATTTCTGCTTGCGTATGCTTTAGAAGCAAGAATTAAGAGGACTACATTCATTATTTCAGCTGAAAAATGCTTAGTTTATGATTTATAGTCAACATTAATGAAATGTTCCAAACAAGCGTTTTCAGCCCGAGTGGAGCACATTTTGACCCTTTTTTTAAAAACATCATTGTACATTGAAATTTCTGCTTGCGTATGCTTTAGAAGCAAGAATTAAGAGGACTACATTCATTATTTCAGCTGAAAAATGCTTAGTTTTTGATTTGTAGTCAACATTAATGAAATGTCCCCAACAGCGTTTTCAGCCCGAGTGGAGCGCATTTTGACTGTTTTTTTTAAAAACATCAATGTACATTGAAATTTCTGCTTGCGTATGCTTTAGAAGCAAGAATTAAGAGGACTACATTCATTATTTCAGCTGAAAAATGCTTAGTTTATGATTTATAGTCAACATTAAGGAAATGTTCCGAACAAGCGTTTTCAGCCCGAGTGGAGCACATTTTGACCGTTTTTTAAAAAACATCATTGTACATTGAAATTTCTTTTTGCGTATGCTTTAGAAGCAAGAATTAAGAGGACTACATTCATTATTTCAGCTGAAAAATGCTTAGTTTTTGATTTGTAGTCAACATTAATGAAATGTCCCCAACAGCGTTTTCAGCCCGAGTGGAGCACATTTTGACTGTTTTTTTTAAAAACATCATTGTACATTGAAATTTCTGCTTGCGTATGCTTTAGAAGCAAGAATTAAGAGGACTACATTCATTATTTCAGCTGAAAAATGCTTAGTTTATGATTTATAGTCAACATTAAGGAAATGTTCCGAACAAGCGTTTTCAGCCCGAGTGGAGCACATTTTGACCGTTTTTTAAAAAACATCATTGTACATTGAAATTTCTTTTTGCGTATGCTTTAGAAGCAAGAATTAAGAGGACTACATTCATTATTTCAGCTGAAAAATGCTTAGTTTATGATTTATAGTCAACATTAATGTAATGTCCCAAACAAGCGTTTTCAGCCCGAGTGGAGCACATTTTGACTGTTTTTTTAAAAACATCATTGTACATTGAAAATTCTGCTTGCGTATGCTTTAGAAGCAAGAATTAAGAGGACTACATTCATTATTTCAGCTGAAAAATGCTTAGTTTATGATTTATAGTCAACATTAATGAAATGTTCCAAACAAGCGTTTTCAGCCCGAGTGGAGCACATTTTGACCCTTTTTTTAAAAACATCATTGTACATTGAAATTTCTGCTTGCGTATGCTTTAGAAGCAAGAATTAAGAGGACTACATTCATTATTTCAGCTAAAAAATGCTTAGTTTTTGATTTGTAGTCAACATTAATGAAATGTCCCCAACAGCGTTTTCAGCCCGAGTGGAGCGCATTTTGACTGTTTTTTTTAAAAACATCAATGTACATTGAAATTTCTGCTTGCGTATGCTTTAGAAGCAAGAATTAAGAGGACTACATTCATTATTTCAGCTGAAAAATGCTTAGTTTATGATTTATAGTCAACATTAAGGAAATGTTCCGAACAAGCGTTTTCAGCCCGAGTGGAGCACATTTTGACCGTTTTTTAAAAAACATCATTGTACATTGAAATTTCTTTTTGCGTATGCTTTAGAAGCAAGAATTAAGAGGACTACATTCATTATTTCAGCTGAAAAATGCTTAGTTTATGATTTATAGTCAACATTAATGTCATGTCCCAAACAAGCGTTTTCAGCCCGAGTGGAGCACATTTTGACTGTTTTTTTAAAAACATCATTGTACATTGAAAATTCTGCTTGCGTATGCTTTAGAAGCAAGAATTAAAAGGACTACATTCATTATTTCAGCTGAAAAATGCTTAGTTTATGATTTATAGTCAACATTAATGAAATGTTCCAAACAAGCGTTTTCAGCCCGAGTGGAGCACATTTTGACCCTTTTTTTAAAAACATCATTGTACATTGAAATTTCTGCTTGCGTATGCTTTAGAAGCAAGAATTAAGAGGACTACATTCATTATTTCAGCTGAAAAATGCTTAGTTTTTGATTTGTAGTCAACATTAATGAAATGTCCCCAACAGCGTTTTCAGCCCGAGTGGAGCGCATTTTGACTGTTTTTTTTTAAAAACATCATTGTACATTGAAATTTCTGCTTGCGTATGCTTTAGAAGCAAGAATTAAGAGGACTACATTCATTATTTCAGCTGAAAAATGCTTAGTTTATGATTTATAGTCAACATTAAGGAAATGTTCCGAACAAGCGTTTTCAGCCCGAGTGGAGCACATTTTGACCGTTTTTTAAAAAACATCATTGTACATTGAAATTTCTTTTTGCTTATGCTTTAGAAGCAAGAATTAAGAGGACTACATTCATTATTTCAGCTGAAAAATGCTTAGTTTATGATTTATAGTCAACATTAATGTCATGTCCCAAACAAGCGTTTTCAGCCCGAGTGGAGCACATTTTGACTGCTTTTTTAAAAACATCATTGTACATTGAAATTTCTGCTTGCGTATGCTTTAGAAGCAAGAATTAAGAGGACTACATTCATTATTTCAGCTGAAAAATGCTTAGTTTATGATTTATAGTCAACATTAATGAAATGTTCCAAACAAGCGTTTTCAGCCCGAGTGGAGCACATTTTGACCCTTTTTTTAAAAACATCATTGTACATTGAAATTTCTGCTTGCGTATGCTTTAGAAGCAAGAATTAAGAGGACTACATTCATTATTTCAGCTGAAAAATGCTTAGTTTATGATTTATAGTCAACATTAATGTCATGTCCCAAACAAGCGTTTTCAGCCCGAGTGGAGCACATTTTGACTGTTTTTTTAAAAACATCATTGTACATTGAAATTTCTGCTTGCGTATGCTTTAGAAGCAAGAATTAAGAGGACTACATTCATTATTTCAGCTGAAAAATGCTTAGTTTATGATTTATAGTCAACATTAATGTCATGTCCCAAACAAGCGTTTTCAGCCCGAGTGGAGCACATTTTGACTGTTTTTTTAAAAACATCATTGTACATTGAAAATTCTGCTTGCGTATGCTTTAGAAGCAAGAATTAAGAGGACTACATTCATTATTTCAGCTGAAAAATGCTTAGTTTATGATTTATAGTCAACATTAATGAAATGTTCCAAACAAGCGTTTTCAGCCCGAGTGGAGCACATTTTGACCCTTTTTTTAAAAACATCATTGTACATTGAAATTTCTGCTTGCGTATGCTTTAGAAGCAAGAATTAAGAGGACTACATTCATTATTTCAGCTGAAAAATGCTTAGTTTATGATTTATAGTCAACATTAATGTCATGTCCCAAACAAGCGTTTTCAGCCCGAGTGGAGCACATTTTGACTGCTTTTTTAAAAACATCATTGTACATTGAAATTTCTGCTTGCGTATGCTTTAGAAGCAAGAATTAAGAGGACTACATTCATTATTTCAGCTGAAAAATGCTTAGTTTATGATTTATAGTCAACATTAATGAAATGTTCCAAACAAGCGTTTTCAGCCCGAGTGGAGCACATTTTGACCCTTTTTTTAAAAACATCATTGTACATTGAAATTTCTGCTTGCGTATGCTTTAGAAGCAAGAATTAAGAGGACTACATTCATTATTTCAGCTGAAAAATGCTTAGTTTATGATTTATAGTCAACATTAATGTCATGTCCCAAACAAGCGTTTTCAGCCCGAGTGGAGCACATTTTGACTGTTTTTTTAAAAACATCATTGTACATTGAAATTTCTGCTTGCGTATGCTTTAGAAGCAAGAATTAAGAGGACTACATTCATTATTTCAGCTGAAAAATGCTTAGTTTATGATTTATAGTCAACATTAATGAAATGTTCCAAACAAGCGTTTTCAGCCCGAGTGGAGCACATTTTGACCCTTTTTTTAAAAACATCATTGTACATTGAAATTTCTGCTTGCGTATGCTTTAGAAGCAAGAATTAAGAGGACTACATTCATTATTTCAGCTGAAAAATGCTTAGTTTTTGATTTGTAGTCAACATTAATGAAATGTCCCCAACAGCGTTTTCAGCCCGAGTGGAGCGCATTTTGACTGTTTTTTTTAAAAACATCATTGTACATTGAAATTTCTGCTTGCGTATGCTTTAGAAGCAAGAATTAAGAGGACTACATTCATTATTTCAGCTGAAAAATGCTTAGTTTATGATTTATAGTCAACATTAAGGAAATGTTCCGAACAAGCGTTTTCAGCCCGAGTGGAGCACATTTTGACCGTTTTTTAAAAAACATCATTGTACATTGAAATTTCTGCTTGCGTATGCTTTAGAAGCAAGAATTAAGAGGACTACATTCATTATTTCAGCTGAAAAATGCTTAGTTTATGATTTATAGTCAACATTAATGAAATGTTCCAAACAAGCGTTTTCAGCCCGAGTGGAGCACATTTTGACCCTTTTTTTAAAAACATCATTGTACATTGAAATTTCTGCTTGCGTATGCTTTAGAAGCAAGAATTAAGAGGACTACATTCATTATTTCAGCTGAAAAATGCTTAGTTTTTGATTTGTAGTCAACATTAATGAAATGTCCCCAACAGCGTTTTCAGCCCGAGTGGAGCGCATTTTGACTGTTTTTTTTAAAAACATCAATGTACATTGAAATTTCTGCTTGCGTATGCTTTAGAAGCAAGAATTAAGAGGACTACATTCATTATTTCAGCTGAAAAATGCTTAGTTTATGATTTATAGTCAACATTAAGGAAATGTTCCGAACAAGCGTTTTCAGCCCGAGTGGAGCACATTTTGACCGTTTTTTAAAAAACATCATTGTACATTGAAATTTCTTTTTGCGTATGCTTTAGAAGCAAGAATTAAGAGGACTACATTCATTATTTCAGCTGAAAAATGCTTAGTTTTTGATTTGTAGTCAACATTAATGAAATGTCCCCAACAGCGTTTTCAGCCCGAGTGGAGCACATTTTGACTGTTTTTTTTAAAAACATCATTGTACATTGAAATTTCTGCTTGCGTATGCTTTAGAAGCAAGAATTAAGAGGACTACATTCATTATTTCAGCTGAAAAATGCTTAGTTTATGATTTATAGTCAACATTAAGGAAATGTTCCGAACAAGCGTTTTCAGCCCGAGTGGAGCACATTTTGACCGTTTTTTAAAAAACATCATTGTACATTGAAATTTCTTTTTGCGTATGCTTTAGAAGCAAGAATTAAGAGGACTACATTCATTATTTCAGCTGAAAAATGCTTAGTTTATGATTTATAGTCAACATTAATGTAATGTCCCAAACAAGCGTTTTCAGCCCGAGTGGAGCACATTTTGACTGTTTTTTTAAAAACATCATTGTACATTGAAAATTCTGCTTGCGTATGCTTTAGAAGCAAGAATTAAGAGGACTACATTCATTATTTCAGCTGAAAAATGCTTAGTTTATGATTTATAGTCAACATTAATGAAATGTTCCAAACAAGCGTTTTCAGCCCGAGTGGAGCACATTTTGACCCTTTTTTTAAAAACATCATTGTACATTGAAATTTCTGCTTGCGTATGCTTTAGAAGCAAGAATTAAGAGGACTACATTCATTATTTCAGCTAAAAAATGCTTAGTTTTTGATTTGTAGTCAACATTAATGAAATGTCCCCAACAGCGTTTTCAGCCCGAGTGGAGCGCATTTTGACTGTTTTTTTTAAAAACATCAATGTACATTGAAATTTCTGCTTGCGTATGCTTTAGAAGCAAGAATTAAGAGGACTACATTCATTATTTCAGCTGAAAAATGCTTAGTTTATGATTTATAGTCAACATTAAGGAAATGTTCCGAACAAGCGTTTTCAGCCCGAGTGGAGCACATTTTGACCGTTTTTTAAAAAACATCATTGTACATTGAAATTTCTTTTTGCGTATGCTTTAGAAGCAAGAATTAAGAGGACTACATTCATTATTTCAGCTGAAAAATGCTTAGTTTATGATTTATAGTCAACATTAATGTCATGTCCCAAACAAGCGTTTTCAGCCCGAGTGGAGCACATTTTGACTGTTTTTTTAAAAACATCATTGTACATTGAAAATTCTGCTTGCGTATGCTTTAGAAGCAAGAATTAAAAGGACTACATTCATTATTTCAGCTGAAAAATGCTTAGTTTATGATTTATAGTCAACATTAATGAAATGTTCCAAACAAGCGTTTTCAGCCCGAGTGGAGCACATTTTGACCCTTTTTTTAAAAACATCATTGTACATTGAAATTTCTGCTTGCGTATGCTTTAGAAGCAAGAATTAAGAGGACTACATTCATTATTTCAGCTGAAAAATGCTTAGTTTTTGATTTGTAGTCAACATTAATGAAATGTCCCCAACAGCGTTTTCAGCCCGAGTGGAGCGCATTTTGACTGTTTTTTTTTAAAAACATCATTGTACATTGAAATTTCTGCTTGCGTATGCTTTAGAAGCAAGAATTAAGAGGACTACATTCATTATTTCAGCTGAAAAATGCTTAGTTTATGATTTATAGTCAACATTAAGGAAATGTTCCGAACAAGCGTTTTCAGCCCGAGTGGAGCACATTTTGACCGTTTTTTAAAAAACATCATTGTACATTGAAATTTCTTTTTGCTTATGCTTTAGAAGCAAGAATTAAGAGGACTACATTCATTATTTCAGCTGAAAAATGCTTAGTTTATGATTTATAGTCAACATTAATGTCATGTCCCAAACAAGCGTTTTCAGCCCGAGTGGAGCACATTTTGACTGCTTTTTTAAAAACATCATTGTACATTGAAATTTCTGCTTGCGTATGCTTTAGAAGCAAGAATTAAGAGGACTACATTCATTATTTCAGCTGAAAAATGCTTAGTTTATGATTTATAGTCAACATTAATGAAATGTTCCAAACAAGCGTTTTCAGCCCGAGTGGAGCACATTTTGACCCTTTTTTTAAAAACATCATTGTACATTGAAATTTCTGCTTGCGTATGCTTTAGAAGCAAGAATTAAGAGGACTACATTCATTATTTCAGCTGAAAAATGCTTAGTTTATGATTTATAGTCAACATTAATGTCATGTCCCAAACAAGCGTTTTCAGCCCGAGTGGAGCACATTTTGACTGTTTTTTTAAAAACATCATTGTACATTGAAATTTCTGCTTGCGTATGCTTTAGAAGCAAGAATTAAGAGGACTACATTCATTATTTCAGCTGAAAAATGCTTAGTTTATGATTTATAGTCAACATTAATGTCATGTCCCAAACAAGCGTTTTCAGCCCGAGTGGAGCACATTTTGACTGTTTTTTTAAAAACATCATTGTACATTGAAAATTCTGCTTGCGTATGCTTTAGAAGCAAGAATTAAGAGGACTACATTCATTATTTCAGCTGAAAAATGCTTAGTTTATGATTTATAGTCAACATTAATGAAATGTTCCAAACAAGCGTTTTCAGCCCGAGTGGAGCACATTTTGACCCTTTTTTTAAAAACATCATTGTACATTGAAATTTCTGCTTGCGTATGCTTTAGAAGCAAGAATTAAGAGGACTACATTCATTATTTCAGCTGAAAAATGCTTAGTTTATGATTTATAGTCAACATTAATGTCATGTCCCAAACAAGCGTTTTCAGCCCGAGTGGAGCACATTTTGACTGTTTTTTTAAAAACATCATTGTACATTGAAATTTCTGCTTGCGTATGCTTTAGAAGCAAGAATTAAGAGGACTACATTCATTATTTCAGCTGAAAAATGCTTAGTTTATGATTTATAGTCAACATTAATGAAATGTTCCAAACAAGCGTTTTCAGCCCGAGTGGAGCACATTTTGACCCTTTTTTTAAAAACATCATTGTACATTGAAATTTCTGCTTGCGTATGCTTTAGAAGCAAGAATTAAGAGGACTACATTCATTATTTCAGCTGAAAAATGCTTAGTTTTTGATTTGTAGTCAACATTAATGAAATGTCCCCAACAGCGTTTTCAGCCCGAGTGGAGCGCATTTTGACTGTTTTTTTTAAAAACATCATTGTACATTGAAATTTCTGCTTGCGTATGCTTTAGAAGCAAGAATTAAGAGGACTACATTCATTATTTCAGCTGAAAAATGCTTAGTTTATGATTTATAGTCAACATTAAGGAAATGTTCCGAACAAGCGTTTTCAGCCCGAGTGGAGCACATTTTGACCGTTTTTTAAAAAACATCATTGTACATTGAAATTTCTTTTTGCGTATGCTTTAGAAGCAAGAATTAAGAGGACTACATTCATTATTTCAGCTGAAAAATGCTTAGTTTATGATTTATAGTCAACATTAATGTAATGTCCCAAACAAGCGTTTTCAGCCCGAGTGGAGCACATTTTGACTGTTTTTTTAAAAACATCATTGTACATTGAAATTTCTGCTTGCGTATGCTTTAGAAGCAAGAATTAAGAGGACTACATTCATTATTTCAGCTGAAAAATGCTTAGTTTATGATTTATAGTCAACATTAATGTCATGTCCCAAACAAGCGTTTTCAGCCCGAGTGGAGCACATTATGACTGTTTTTTTAAAAACATCATTGTACATTGAAATTTCTGCTTGCGTATGCTTTAGAAGCAAGAATTAAGAGGACTACATTCATTATTTCAGCTGAAAAATGCTTAGTTTATGATTTATAGTCAACATTAATGAAATGTTCCAAACAAGCGTTTTCAGCCCGAGTGGAGCACATTTTGACCCTTTTTTTAAAAACATCATTGTACATTGAAATTTCTGCTTGCGTATGCTTTAGAAGCAAGAATTAAGAGGACTACATTCATTATTTCAGCTGAAAAATGCTTAGTTTTTGATTTGTAGTCAACATTAATGAAATGTCCCCAACAGCGTTTTCAGCCCGAGTGGAGCGCATTTTGACTGTTTTTTTTAAAAACATCATTGTACATTGAAATTTCTGCTTGCGTATGCTTTAGAAGCAAGAATTAAGAGGACTACATTCATTATTTCAGCTGAAAAATGCTTAGTTTATGATTTATAGTCAACATTAAGGAAATGTTCCGAACAAGCGTTTTCAGCCCGAGTGGAGCACATTTTGACCGTTTTTTAAAAAACATCATTGTACATTGAAATTTCTGTTTGCGTATGCTTTAGAAGCAAGAATTAAGAGGACTACATTCATTATTTCAGCTGAAAAATGCTTAGTTTATGATTTATAGTCAACATTAATGTAATGTCCCAAACAAGCGTTTTCAGCCCGAGTGGAGCACATTTTGACTGTTTTTTTAAAAACATCATTGTACATTGAAATTTCTGCTTGCGTATGCTTTAGAAGCAAGAATTAAGAGGACTACATTCATTATTTCAGCTGAAAAATGCTTAGTTTATGATTTATAGTCAACATTAATGTCATGTCCCAAACAAGCGTTTTCAGCCCGAGTGGAGCACATTTTGACTGTTTTTTTAAAAACATCATTGTACATTGAAATTTCTGCTTGCGTATGCTTTAGAAGCAAGAATTAAGAGGACTACATTCATTATTTCAGCTGAAAAATGCTTAGTTTATGATTTATAGTCAACATTAATGAAATGTTCCAAACAAGCGTTTTCAGCCCGAGTGGAGCACATTTTGACCCTTTTTTTAAAAACATCATTGTACATTGAAATTTCTGCTTGCGTATGCTTTAGAAGCAAGAATTAAGAGGACTACATTCATTATTTCAGCTGAAAAATGCTTGGTTTTTGATTTGTAGTCAACATTAATGAAATGTCCCCAACAGCGTTTTCAGCCCGAGTGGAGCGCATTTTGACTGTTTTTTTTAAAAACATCATTGTACATTGAAATTTCTGCTTGCGTATGCTTTAGAAGCAAGAATTAAGAGGACTACATTCATTATTTCAGCTGAAAAATGCTTAGTTTATGATTTATAGTCAACATTAAGGAAATGTTCCGAACAAGCGTTTTCAGCCCGAGTGGAGCACATTTTGACCGTTTTTTAAAAAACATCATTGTACATTGAAATTTCTGTTTGCGTATGCTTTAGAAGCAAGAATTAAGAGGACTACATTCATTATTTCAGCTGAAAAATGCTTAGTTTATGATTTATAGTCAACATTAATGTAATGTCCCAAACAAGCGTTTTCAGCCCGAGTGGAGCACATTTTGACTGTTTTTTTAAAAACATCATTGTACATTGAAATTTCTGCTTGCGTATGCTTTAGAAGCAAGAATTAAGAGGACTACATTCATTATTTCAGCTGAAAAATGCTTAGTTTATGATTTATAGTCAACATTAATTAAAAGTCCCCAACAGCGTTTTCAGCCCGAGTGGAGCACATTTTGACTGTTTTTTTAAAAACATCATTGTACATTGAAATTTCTGCTTGCGAATGCTTTAGAAGCAAGAATTAAGAGGACTACATTCATTATTTCAGCTGAAAAATGCTTAGTTTTTGATTTGTAGTCAACATTAATGAAATGTCCCCAACAGCGTTTTCAGCCCGAGTGGAGCACATTTTGACTGTTTTTTTTAAAAACATCATTGTACATTGAAATTTCTGCTTGCGTATGCTTTAGAAGCAAGAATTAAGAGGACTACTTTCATTATTTCAGCTGAAAAATGCTTAGTTTTTGATTTGTAGTCAACATTAATGAAATGTCCCCAACAGCGTTTTCAGCCCGAGTGGAGCGCATTTTGACTGTTTTTTTTAAAAACATCATTGTACATTGAAATTTCTGCTTGCGTATGCTTTAGAAGCAAGAATTAAGAGGACTACATTCATTATTTCAGCTGAAAAATGCTTAGTTTATGATTTATAGTCAACATTAAGGAAATGTTCCGAACAAGCGTTTTCAGCCCGAGTGGAGCACATTTTGACCGTTTTTTAAAAAACATCATTGTACATTGAAATTTCTTTTTGCGTATGCTTTAGAAGCAAGAATTAAGAGGACTACATTCATTATTTCAGCTGAAAAATGCTTAGTTTATGATTTATAGTCAACATTAAGGAAATGTTCCGAACAAGCGTTTTCAGCCCGAGTGGAGCACATTTTGACCGTTTTTTAAAAAACATCATTGTACATTGAAATTTCTGCTTGCGTATGCTTTAGAAGCAAGAATTAAGAGGACTACATTCATTATTTCAGCTGAAAAATGCTTAGTTTATGATTTATAGTCAACATTAATGTAATGTCCCAAACAAGGGTTTTCAGCCCGAGTGGAGCACATTTTGACTGTTTTTTTAAAAACATCATTGTACATTGAAATTTCTGCTTGCGTATGCTTTAGAAGCAAGAATTAAGAGGACTACATTCATTATTTCAGCTGAAAAATGCTTAGTTTATGATTTATAGTCAACATTAATTAAATGTCCCCAACAGCGTTTTCAGCCCGAGTGGAGCACATTTTGACTGTTTTTTTAAAAACATCATTGTACATTGAAATTTCTGCTTGCGAATGCTTTAGAAGCAAGAATTAAGAGGACTACATTCATTATTTCAGCTGAAAAATGCTTAGTTTTTGATTTGTAGTCAACATTAATGAAATGTCCCCAACAGCGTTTTCAGCCCGAGTGGAGCACATTTTGACTGTTTTTTTTAAAAACATCATTGTACATTGAAATTTCTGCTTGTGTATGCTTTAGAAGCAAGAATTAAGAGGACTACTTTCATTATTTCAGCTGAAAAATGCTTAGTTTTTGATTTGTAGTCAACATTAATGAAATGTCCCCAACAGCGTTTTCAGCCCGAGTGGAGCGCATTTTGACTGTTTTTTTTAAAAACATCATTGTACATTGAAATTTCTGCTTGCGTATGCTTTAGAAGCAAGAATTAAGAGGACTACATTCATTATTTCAGCTGAAAAATGCTTAGTTTATGATTTATAGTCAACATTAAGGAAATGTTCCGAACAAGCGTTTTCAGCCCGAGTGGAGCACATTTTGACCGTTTTTTAAAAAACATCATTGTACATTGAAATTTCTTTTTGCGTATGCTTTAGAAGCAAGAATTAAGAGGACTACATTCATTATTTCAGCTGAAAATGCTTAGTTTATGATTTATAGTCAACATTAATGTAATGTCCCAAACAAGCGTTTTCAGCCCGAGTGGAGCACATTTTGACTGTTTTTTTAAAAACATCATTGTACATTGAAATTTCTGCTTGCGTATGCTTTAGAAGCAAGAATTAAGAGGACTACATTCATTATTTCAGCTGAAAAATGCTTAGTTTATGATTTATAGTCAACATTAATGAAATGTTCCAAACAAGCGTTTTCAGCCCGAGTGGAGCACATTTTGACTGTTTTTTTAAAAACATCATTGTACATTGAAATTTCTGCTTGCGTATGCTTTAGAAGCAAGAATTAAGAGGACTACATTCATTATTTCAGCTGAAAAATGCTTAGTTTATGATTTATAGTCAACATTAATGTCATGTCCCAAACAAGCGTTTTCAGCCCGAGTGGAGCACATTTTGACCCTTTTTTTAAAAACATCATTGTACATTGAAATTTCTGCTTGCGTATGCTTTAGAAGCAAGAATTAAGAGGACTACATTCATTATTTCAGCTGAAAAATGCTTAGTTTATGATTTATAGTCAACATTAATGAAATGTCCCCAACAGCGTTTTCAGCCCGAGTGGAGCACATTTTGACCCTTTTTTTAAAAACATCATTGTACATTGAATTTTCTGTTTGTGTATGCTTTAGAAGCAAGAATTAAGAGGACTACATTCATTATTTCAGCTGAAAAATGCTTAGTTTATGATTTATAGTCAACATTAAGGAAATGTTCCGAACAAGCGTTTTCAGCCCGAGTGGAGCACATTTTGACCGTTTTTTAAAAAACATCATTGTACATTGAAATTTCTTTTTGCGTATGCTTTAGAAGCAAGAATTAAGAGGACTACATTCATTATTTCAGCTGAAAAATGCTTAGTTTTTGATTTGTAGTCAACATTAATGAAATGTCCCCAACAGCGTTTTCAGCCCGAGTGGAGCACATTTTGACTGTTTTTTTTAAAAACATCATTGTACATTGAAATTTCTGCTTGCGTATGCTTTAGAAGCAAGAATTAAGAGAACTACATTCATTATTTCAGCTGAAAAATGCTTAGTTTATGATTTATAGTCAACATTAAGGAAATGTTCCGAACAAGCGTTTTCAGCCCGAGTGGAGCACATTTTGACCGTTTTTTAAAAAACATCATTGTACATTGAAATTTCTTTTTGCGTATGCTTTAGAAGCAAGAATTAAGAGGACTACATTCATTATTTCAGCTGAAAAATGCTTAGTTTGTGATTTATAGTCAACATTAATGTAATGTCCCAAACAAGCGTTTTCAGCCCGAGTGGAGCACATTTTGACTGTTTTTTTAAAAACATCATTGTACATTGAAAATTCTGCTTGCGTATGCTTTAGAAGCAAGAATTAAGAGGACTACATTCATTATTTCAGCTGAAAAATGCTTAGTTTATGATTTATAGTCAACATTAATGAAATGTTCCAAACAAGCGTTTTCAGCCCGAGTGGAGCACATTTTGACCCTTTTTTTAAAAACATCATTGTACATTGAAATTTCTGCTTGCGTATGCTTTAGAAGCAAGAATTAAGAGGACTACATTCATTATTTCAGCTAAAAAATGCTTAGTTTTTGATTTGTAGTCAACATTAATGAAATGTCCCCAACAGCGTTTTCAGCCCGAGTGGAGCGCATTTTGACTGTTTCTTTTAAAAACATCAATGTACATTGAAATTTCTGCTTGCGTATGCTTTAGAAGCAAGAATTAAGAGGACTACATTCATTATTTCAGCTGAAAAATGCTTAGTTTATGATTTATAGTCAACATTAAGGAAATGTTCCGAACAAGCGTTTTCAGCCCGAGTGGAGCACATTTTGACCGTTTTTTAAAAAACATCATTGTACATTGAAATTTCTTTTTGCGTATGCTTTAGAAGCAAGAATTAAGAGGACTACATTCATTATTTCAGCTGAAAAATGCTTAGTTTATGATTTATAGTTAACATTAATGTCATGTCCCAAACAAGCGTTTTCAGCCCGAGTGGAGCACATTTTGACTGTTTTTTTAAAAACATCATTGTACATTGAAAATTCTGCTTGCGTATGCTTTAGAAGCAAGAATTAAGAGGACTACATTCATTATTTCAGCTGAAAAATGCTTAGTTTATGATTTATAGTCAACATTAATGAAATGTTCCAAACAAGCGTTTTCAGCCCGAGTGGAGCACATTTTGACCCTTTTTTTAAAAACATCATTGTACATTGAAATTTCTGCTTGCGTATGCTTTAGAAGCAAGAATTAAGAGGACTACATTCATTATTTCAGCTGAAAAATGCTTAGTTTTTGATTTGTAGTCAACATTAATGAAATGTCCCCAACAGCGTTTTCAGCCCGAGTGGAGCGCATTTTGACTGTTTTTTTTAAAAACATCATTGTACATTGAAATTTCTGCTTGCGTATGCTTTAGAAGCAAGAATTAAGAGGACTACATTCATTATTTCAGCTGAAAAATGCTTAGTTTATGATTTATAGTCAACATTAAGGAAATGTTCCGAACAAGCGTTTTCAGCCCGAGTGGAGCACATTTTGACCGTTTTTTAAAAAACATCATTGTACATTGAAATTTCTTTTTGCGTATGCTTTAGAAGCAAGAATTAAGAGGACTACATTCATTATTTCAGCTGAAAAATGCTTAGTTTATGATTTATAGTCAACATTAATGTAATGTCCCAAACAAGCGTTTTCAGCCCGAGTGGAGCACATTTTGACTGTTTTTTTAAAAACATCATTGTACATTGAAATTTCTGCTTGCGTATGCTTTAGAAGCAAGAATTAAGAGGACTACATTCATTATTTCAGCTGAAAAATGCTTAGTTTATGATTTATAGTCAACATTAATGTCATGTCCCAAACAAGCGTTTTCAGCCCGAGTGGAGCACATTATGACTGTTTTTTTAAAAACATCATTGTACATTGAAATTTCTGCTTGCGTATGCTTTAGAAGCAAGAATTAAGAGGACTACATTCATTATTTCAGCTGAAAAATGCTTAGTTTATGATTTATAGTCAACATTAATGAAATGTTCCAAACAAGCGTTTTCAGCCCGAGTGGAGCACATTTTGACCCTTTTTTTAAAAACATCATTGTACATTGAAATTTCTGCTTGCGTATGCTTTAGAAGCAAGAATTAAGAGGACTACATTCATTATTTCAGCTGAAAAATGCTTAGTTTTTGATTTGTAGTCAACATTAATGAAATGTCCCCAACAGCGTTTTCAGCCCGAGTGGAGCGCATTTTGACTGTTTTTTTTAAAAACATCATTGTACATTGAAATTTCTGCTTGCGTATGCTTTAGAAGCAAGAATTAAGAGGACTACATTCATTATTTCAGCTGAAAAATGCTTAGTTTATGATTTATAGTCAACATTAAGGAAATGTTCCGAACAAGCGTTTTCAGCCCGAGTGGAGCACATTTTGACCGTTTTTTAAAAAACATCATTGTACATTGAAATTTCTGTTTGCGTATGCTTTAGAAGCAAGAATTAAGAGGACTACATTCATTATTTCAGCTGAAAAATGCTTAGTTTATGATTTATAGTCAACATTAATGTAATGTCCCAAACAAGCGTTTTCAGCCCGAGTGGAGCACATTTTGACTGTTTTTTTAAAAACATCATTGTACATTGAAATTTCTGCTTGCGTATGCTTTAGAAGCAAGAATTAAGAGGACTACATTCATTATTTCAGCTGAAAAATGCTTAGTTTATGATTTATAGTCAACATTAATGTCATGTCCCAAACAAGCGTTTTCAGCCCGAGTGGAGCACATTTTGACTGTTTTTTTAAAAACATCATTGTACATTGAAATTTCTGCTTGCGTATGCTTTAGAAGCAAGAATTAAGAGGACTACATTCATTATTTCAGCTGAAAAATGCTTAGTTTATGATTTATAGTCAACATTAATGAAATGTTCCAAACAAGCGTTTTCAGCCCGAGTGGAGCACATTTTGACCCTTTTTTTAAAAACATCATTGTACATTGAAATTTCTGCTTGCGTATGCTTTAGAAGCAAGAATTAAGAGGACTACATTCATTATTTCAGCTGAAAAATGCTTGGTTTTTGATTTGTAGTCAACATTAATGAAATGTCCCCAACAGCGTTTTCAGCCCGAGTGGAGCGCATTTTGACTGTTTTTTTTAAAAACATCATTGTACATTGAAATTTCTGCTTGCGTATGCTTTAGAAGCAAGAATTAAGAGGACTACATTCATTATTTCAGCTGAAAAATGCTTAGTTTATGATTTATAGTCAACATTAAGGAAATGTTCCGAACAAGCGTTTTCAGCCCGAGTGGAGCACATTTTGACCGTTTTTTAAAAAACATCATTGTACATTGAAATTTCTGTTTGCGTATGCTTTAGAAGCAAGAATTAAGAGGACTACATTCATTATTTCAGCTGAAAAATGCTTAGTTTATGATTTATAGTCAACATTAATGTAATGTCCCAAACAAGCGTTTTCAGCCCGAGTGGAGCACATTTTGACTGTTTTTTTAAAAACATCATTGTACATTGAAATTTCTGCTTGCGTATGCTTTAGAAGCAAGAATTAAGAGGACTACATTCATTATTTCAGCTGAAAAATGCTTAGTTTATGATTTATAGTCAACATTAATTAAATGTCCCCAACAGCGTTTTCAGCCCGAGTGGAGCACATTTTGACTGTTTTTTTAAAAACATCATTGTACATTGAAATTTCTGCTTGCGAATGCTTTAGAAGCAAGAATTAAGAGGACTACATTCATTATTTCAGCTGAAAAATGCTTAGTTTTTGATTTGTAGTCAACATTAATGAAATGTCCCCAACAGCGTTTTCAGCCCGAGTGGAGCACATTTTGACTGTTTTTTTTAAAAACATCATTGTACATTGAAATTTCTGCTTGCGTATGCTTTAGAAGCAAGAATTAAGAGGACTACTTTCATTATTTCAGCTGAAAAATGCTTAGTTTTTGATTTGTAGTCAACATTAATGAAATGTCCCCAACAGCGTTTTCAGCCCGAGTGGAGCGCATTTTGACTGTTTTTTTTAAAAACATCATTGTACATTGAAATTTCTGCTTGCGTATGCTTTAGAAGCAAGAATTAAGAGGACTACATTCATTATTTCAGCTGAAAAATGCTTAGTTTATGATTTATAGTCAACATTAATGAAATGTTCCAAACAAGCGTTTTCAGCCCGAGTGGAGCACATTTTGACCCTTTTTTTAAAAACATCATTGTACATTGAAATTTCTGCTTGCGTATGCTTTAGAAGCAAGAATTAAGAGGACTACATTCATTATTTCAGCTGAAAAATGCTTAGTTTATGATTTATAGTTAACATTAATGTCATGTCCCAAACAAGCGTTTTCAGCCCGAGTGGAGCACATTTTGACTGTTTTTTTAAAAACATCATTGTACATTGAAATTTCTGCTTGCGTATGCTTTAAAAGCAAGAATTAAGAGGACTACATTCATTATTTCAGCTGAAAAATGCTTAGTTTATGATTTATAGTCAACATTAATGTCATGTCCCAAACAAGCGTTTTCAGCCCGAGTGGAGCACATTTTGACTGTTTTTTTAAAAACATCATTGTACATTGAAATTTCTGCTTGCGTATGCTTTAGAAGCAAGAATTAAGAGGACTACATTCATTATTTCAGCTGAAAAATGCTTAGTTTATGATTTATAGTCAACATTAATGAAATGTTCCAAACAAGCGTTTTCAGCCCGAGTGGAGCACATTTTGACCCTTTTTTTAAAAACATCATTGTACATTGAAATTTCTGCTTGCGTATGCTTTAGAAGCAAGAATTAAGAGGACTACATTCATTATTTCAGCTGAAAAATGCTTGGTTTTTGATTTGTAGTCAACATTAATGAAATGTCCCCAACAGCGTTTTCAGCCCGAGTGGAGCGCATTTTGACTGTTTTTTTTAAAAACATCATTGTACATTGAAATTTCTGCTTGCGTATGCTTTAGAAGCAAGAATTAAGAGGACTACATTCATTATTTCAGCTGAAAAATGCTTAGTTTATGATTTATAGTCAACATTAAGGAAATGTTCCGAACAAGCGTTTTCAGCCCGAGTGGAGCACATTTTGACCGTTTTTTAAAAAACATCATTGTACATTGAAATTTCTGTTTGCGTATGCTTTAGAAGCAAGAATTAAGAGGACTACATTCATTATTTCAGCTGAAAAATGCTTAGTTTATGATTTATAGTCAACATTAATGTAATGTCCCAAACAAGCGTTTTCAGCCCGAGTGGAGCACATTTTGACTGTTTTTTTAAAAACATCATTGTACATTGAAATTTCTGCTTGCGTATGCTTTAGAAGCAAGAATTAAGAGGACTACATTCATTATTTCAGCTGAAAAATGCTTAGTTTATGATTTATAGTCAACATTAATTAAATGTCCCCAACAGCGTTTTCAGCCCGAGTGGAGCACATTTTGACTGTTTTTTTAAAAACATCATTGTACATTGAAATTTCTGCTTGCGAATGCTTTAGAAGCAAGAATTAAGAGGACTACATTCATTATTTCAGCTGAAAAATGCTTAGTTTTTGATTTGTAGTCAACATTAATGAAATGTCCCCAACAGCGTTTTCAGCCCGAGTGGAGCACATTTTGACTGTTTTTTTTAAAAACATCATTGTACATTGAAATTTCTGCTTGCGTATGCTTTAGAAGCAAGAATTAAGAGGACTACTTTCATTATTTCAGCTGAAAAATGCTTAGTTTTTGATTTGTAGTCAACATTAATGAAATGTCCCCAACAGCGTTTTCAGCCCGAGTGGAGCGCATTTTGACTGTTTTTTTTAAAAACATCATTGTACATTGAAATTTCTGCTTGCGTATGCTTTAGAAGCAAGAATTAAGAGGACTACATTCATTATTTCAGCTGAAAAATGCTTAGTTTATGATTTATAGTCAACATTAATGAAATGTTCCAAACAAGCGTTTTCAGCCCGAGTGGAGCACATTTTGACCCTTTTTTTAAAAACATCATTGTACATTGAAATTTCTGCTTGCGTATGCTTTAGAAGCAAGAATTAAGAGGACTACATTCATTATTTCAGCTGAAAAATGCTTGGTTTTTGATTTGTAGTCAACATTAATGAAATGTCCCCAACAGCGTTTTCAGCCCGAGTGGAGCGCATTTTGACTGTTTTTTTTAAAAACATCATTGTACATTGAAATTTCTGCTTGCGTATGCTTTAGAAGCAAGAATTAAGAGGACTACATTCATTATTTCAGCTGAAAAATGCTTAGTTTATGATTTATAGTCAACATTAAGGAAATGTTCCGAACAAGCGTTTTCAGCCCGAGTGGAGCACATTTTGACCGTTTTTTAAAAAACATCATTGTACATTGAAATTTCTGTTTGCGTATGCTTTAGAAGCAAGAATTAAGAGGACTACATTCATTATTTCAGCTGAAAAATGCTTAGTTTATGATTTATAGTCAACATTAATGTAATGTCCCAAACAAGCGTTTTCAGCCCGAGTGGAGCACATTTTGACTGTTTTTTTAAAAACATCATTGTACATTGAAATTTCTGCTTGCGTATGCTTTAGAAGCAAGAATTAAGAGGACTACATTCATTATTTCAGCTGAAAAATGCTTAGTTTATGATTTATAGTCAACATTAATTAAATGTCCCCAACAGCGTTTTCAGCCCGAGTGGAGCACATTTTGACTGTTTTTTTAAAAACATCATTGTACATTGAAATTTCTGCTTGCGAATGCTTTAGAAGCAAGAATTAAGAGGACTACATTCATTATTTCAGCTGAAAAATGCTTAGTTTTTGATTTGTAGTCAACATTAATGAAATGTCCCCAACAGCGTTTTCAGCCCGAGTGGAGCACATTTTGACTGTTTTTTTTAAAAACATCATTGTACATTGAAATTTCTGCTTGCGTATGCTTTAGAAGCAAGAATTAAGAGGACTACTTTCATTATTTCAGCTGAAAAATGCTTAGTTTTTGATTTGTAGTCAACATTAATGAAATGTCCCCAACAGCGTTTTCAGCCCGAGTGGAGCGCATTTTGACTGTTTTTTTTAAAAACATCATTGTACATTGAAATTTCTGCTTGCGTATGCTTTAGAAGCAAGAATTAAGAGGACTACATTCATTATTTCAGCTGAAAAATGCTTAGTTTATGATTTATAGTCAACATTAAGGAAATGTTCCGAACAAGCGTTTTCAGCCCGAGTGGAGCACATTTTGACCGTTTTTTAAAAAACATCATTGTACATTGAAATTTCTTTTTGCGTATGCTTTAGAAGCAAGAATTAAGAGGACTACATTCATTATTTCAGCTGAAAAATGCTTAGTTTATGATTTATAGTCAACATTAATGTCATGTCCCAAACAAGCGTTTTCAGCCCGAGTGGAGCACATTTTGACTGTTTTTTTAAAAACATCATTGTACATTGAAATTTCTGCTTGCGTATGCTTTAGAAGCAAGAATTAAGAGGACTACATTCATTATTTCAGCTGAAAAATGCTTAGTTTATGATTTATAGTCAACATTAATGTCATGTCCCAAACAAGCGTTTTCAGCCCGAGTGGAGCACATTTTGACTGTTTTTTTAAAAACATCATTGTACATTGAAATTTCTGCTTGCGTATGCTTTAGAAGCAAGAATTAAGAGGACTACATTCATTATTTCAGCTGAAAAATGCTTAGTTTATGATTTATAGTCAACATTAATGAAATGTTCCAAACAAGCGTTTTCAGCCCGAGTGGAGCACATTTTGACCCTTTTTTTAAAAACATCATTGTACATTGAAATTTCTGCTTGCGTATGCTTTAGAAGCAAGAATTAAGAGGACTACATTCATTATTTCAGCTGAAAAATGCTTAGTTTTTGATTTGTAGTCAACATTAATGAAATGTCCCCAACAGCGTTTTCAGCCCGAGTGGAGCGCATTTTGACTGTTTTTTTTAAAAACATCATTGTACATTGAAATTTCTGCTTGCGTATGCTTTAGAAGCAAGAATTAAGAGGACTACATTCATTATTTCAGCTGAAAAATGCTTAGTTTATGATTTATAGTCAACATTAAGGAAATGTTCCGAACAAGCGTTTTCAGCCCGAGTGGAGCACATTTTGACCGTTTTTTAAAAAACATCATTGTACATTGAAATTTCTGTTTGCGTATGCTTTAGAAGCAAGAATTAAGAGGACTACATTCATTATTTCAGCTGAAAAATGCTTAGTTTATGATTTATAGTCAACATTAATGTAATGTCCCAAACAAGCGTTTTCAGCCCGAGTGGAGCACATTTTGACTGTTTTTTTAAAAACATCATTGTACATTGAAATTTCTGCTTGCGTATGCTTTAGAAGCAAGAATTAAGAGGACTACATTCATTATTTCAGCTGAAAAATGCTTAGTTTATGATTTATAGTCAACATTAATTAAATGTCCCCAACAGCGTTTTCAGCCCGAGTGGAGCACATTTTGACTGTTTTTTTAAAAACATCATTGTACATTGAAATTTCTGCTTGCGAATGCTTTAGAAGCAAGAATTAAGAGGACTACATTCATTATTTCAGCTGAAAAATGCTTAGTTTTTGATTTGTAGTCAACATTAATGAAATGTCCCCAACAGCGTTTTCAGCCCGAGTGGAGCACATTTTGACTGTTTTTTTTAAAAACATCATTGTACATTGAAATTTCTGCTTGCGTATGCTTTAGAAGCAAGAATTAAGAGGACTACTTTCATTATTTCAGCTGAAAAATGCTTAGTTTTTGATTTGTAGTCAACATTAATGAAATGTCCCCAACAGCGTTTTCAGCCCGAGTGGAGCGCATTTTGACTGTTTTTTTTAAAAACATCATTGTACATTGAAATTTCTGCTTGCGTATGCTTTAGAAGCAAGAATTAAGAGGACTACATTCATTATTTCAGCTGAAAAATGCTTAGTTTATGATTTATAGTCAACATTAAGGAAATGTTCCGAACAAGCGTTTTCAGCCCGAGTGGAGCACATTTTGACCGTTTTTTAAAAAACATCATTGTACATTGAAATTTCTTTTTGCGTATGCTTTAGAAGCAAGAATTAAGAGGACTACATTCATTATTTCAGCTGAAAATGCTTAGTTTATGATTTATAGTCAACATTAATGTAATGTCCCAAACAAGCGTTTTCAGCCCGAGTGGAGCACATTTTGACTGTTTTTTTAAAAACATCATTGTACATTGAAATTTCTGCTTGCGTATGCTTTAGAAGCAAGAATTAAGAGGACTACATTCATTATTTCAGCTGAAAAATGCTTAGTTTATGATTTATAGTCAACATTAATGTCATGTCCCAAACAAGCGTTTTCAGCCCGAGTGGAGCACATTTTGACCGTTTTTTTAAAAACATCATTGTACATTGAAATTTCTGCTTGCGTATGCTTTAGAAGCAAGAATTAAGAGGACTACATTCATTATTTCAGCTGAAAAATGCTTAGTTTATGATTTATAGTCAACATTAATGAAATGTTCCAAACAAGCGTTTTCAGCCCGAGTGGAGCACATTTTGACCCTTTTTTTAAAAACATCATTGTACATTGAAATTTCTGCTTGCGTATGCTTTAGAAGCAAGAATTAAGAGGACTACATTCATTATTTCAGCTGAAAAATGCTTAGTTTATGATTTATAGTCAACATTAATTAAATGTCCCCAACAGCGTTTTCAGCCCGAGTGGAGCACATTTTGACTGTTTTTTTAAAAACATCATTGTACATTGAAATTTCTGCTTGCGAATGCTTTAGAAGCAAGAATTAAGAGGACTACATTCATTATTTCAGCTGAAAAATGCTTAGTTTATGATTTATAGTCAACATTAATGAAATGTTCCAAACAAGCGTTTTCAGCCCGAGTGGAGCACATTTTGACCGTTTTTTTAAAAACATCATTGTACATTGAAATTTCTGTTTGTGTATGCTTTAGAAGCAAGAATTAAGAGGACTACATTCATTATTTCAGCTGAAAAATGCTTAGTTTATGATTTATAGTCAACATTAATGTAATGTCCCAAACAAGCGTTTTCAGCCCGAGTGGAGCACATTTTGACCGTTTTTTTAAAAACATCATTGTACATTGAAATTTCTGCTTGCGTATGCTTTAGAAGCAAGAATTAAGAGGACTACATTCATTATTTCAGCTGAAAAATGCTTAGTTTATGATTTATAGTCAACATTAATGAAATGTCCCCAACAGCGTTTTCAGCCCGAGTGGAGCGCATTTTGACTGTTTTTTTTAAAAACATCATTGTACATTGAAATTTCTGCTTGCGTATGCTTTAGAAGCAAGAATTAAGAGGACTACATTCATTATTTCAGCTGAAAAATGCTTAGTTTATGATTTATAGTCAACATTAATGAAATGTCCCCAACAGCGTTTTCAGCCCGAGTGGAGCACATTTTGACTGTTTTTTTTAAAAACATCATTGTACATTGAAATTTCTGCTTGCGTATGCTTTAGAAGCAAGAATTAAGAGGACTACATTCATTATTTCAGCTGAAAAATGCTTAGTTTTTGATTTGTAGTCAACATTAATGAAATGTCCCCAACAGCGTTTTCAGCCCGAGTGGAGCACATTTTGACTGTTTTTTTAAAAACATCATTGTACATTGAAATTTCTGCTTGCGTATGCTTTAGAAGCAAGAATTAAGAGGACTACATTCATTATTTCAGCTGAAAAATGCTTAGTTTTTGATTTGTAGTCAACATTAATGAAATGTCCCCAACAGCGTTTTCAGCCCGAGTGGAGCACATTTTGACTGTTTTTTTTAAAAACATCATTGTACATTGAAATTTCTGCTTGCGTATGCTTTAGAAGCAAGAATTAAGAGGACTACATTCATTATTTCAGCTGAAAAATGCTTAGTTTATGATTTATAGTCAACATTAATGAAATGTCCCCAACAGCGTTTTCAGCCCGAGTGGAGCACATTTTGACTGTTTTTTTTAAAAACATCATTGTACATTGAAATTTCTGCTTGCGTATGCTTTAGAAGCAAGAATTAAGAGGACTACATTCATTATTTCAGCTGAAAAATGCTTAGTTTATGATTTATAGTCAACATTAATGTCATGTCCCAAACAAGCGTTTTCAGCCCGAGTGGAGCACATTTTGACTGTTTTTTTAAAAACATCATTGTACATTGAAATTTCTGCTTGCGTATGCTTTAGAAGCAAGAATTAAGAGGACTACATTCATTATTTCAGCTGAAAAATGCTTAGTTTATGATTTATAGTCAACATTAATGAAATGTTCCAAACAAGCGTTTTCAGCCCGAGTGGAGCACATTTTGACCCTTTTTTTAAAAACATCATTGTACATTGAAATTTCTGCTTGCGTATGCTTTAGAAGCAAGAATTAAGAGGACTACATTCATTATTTCAGCTGAAAAATGCTTAGTTTATGATTTATAGTCAACATTAATGTCATGTCCCAAACAAGCGTTTTCAGCCCGAGTGGAGCACATTTTGACTGTTTTTTTAAAAACATCATTGTACATTGAAATTTCTGCTTGCGTATGCTTTAGAAGCAAGAATTAAAAGGACTACATTCATTATTTCAGCTGAAAAATGCTTAGTTTATGATTTATAGTCAACATTAATGAAATGTTCCGAACAAGCGTTTTCAGCCCGAGTGGAGCACATTTTGACTGTTTTTTTAAAAACATCATTGTACATTGAAATTTCTGCTTGCGTATGCTTTAGAAGCAAGAATTAAGAGGACTACATTCATTATTTCAGCTGAAAAATGCTTAGTTTTTGATTTGTAGTCAACATTAATGAAATGTCCCCAACAGCGTTTTCAGCCCGAGTGGAGCGCATTTTGACTGTTTTTTTTAAAAACATCATTGTACATTGAAATTTCTGCTTGCGTATGCTTTAGAAGCAAGAATTAAGAGGACTACATTCATTATTTCAGCTGAAAAATGCTTAGTTTATGATTTATAGTCAACATTAAGGAAATGTTCCGAACAAGCGTTTTCAGCCCGAGTGGAGCACATTTTGACCGTTTTTTAAAAAACATCATTGTACATTGAAATTTCTGCTTGCGTATGCTTTAGAAGCAAGAATTAAGAGGACTACATTCATTATTTCAGCTGAAAAATGCTTAGTTTATGATTTATAGTCAACATTAATGAAATGTTCCAAACAAGCGTTTTCAGCCCGAGTGGAGCACATTTTGACCCTTTTTTTAAAAACATCATTGTACATTGAAATTTCTGCTTGCGTATGCTTTAGAAGCAAGAATTAAGAGGACTACATTCATTATTTCAGCTGAAAAATGCTTAGTTTATGATTTATAGTCAACATTAATGTCATGTCCCAAACAAGCGTTTTCAGCCCGAGTGGAGCACATTTTGACCCTTTTTTTAAAAACATCATTGTACATTGAAATTTCTGCTTGCGTATGCTTTAGAAGCAAGAATTAAGAGGACTACATTCATTATTTCAGCTGAAAAATGCTTAGTTTATGATTTATAGTCAACATTAATGTAATGTCCCAAACAAGCGTTTTCAGCCCGAGTGGAGCATATTTTGACCGTTTTTTTAAAAACATCATTGTACATTGAAATTTCTGTTTGCGTATGCTTTAGAAGCAAGAATTAAGAGGACTACATTCATTATTTCAGCTGAAAAATGCTTAGTTTATGATTTATAGTCAACATTAATGAAATGTCCCCAACAGCGTTTTCAGCCCGAGTGGAGCACATTTTGACCGTTTTTTTAAAAACATCATTGTACATTGAATTTTCTGTTTGTGTATGCTTTAGAAGCAAGAATTAAGAGGACTACATTCATTATTTCAGCTGAAAAATGCTTAGTTTATGATTTATAGTCAACATTAATGAAATGTCCCCAACAGCGTTTTCAGCCCGAGTGGAGCACATTTTGACTGTTTTTTTAAAAACATCATTGTACATTGAAATTTCTGCTTGCGTATGCTTTAGAAGCAAGAATTAAGAGGACTACATTCATTATTTCAGCTGAAAAATGCTTAGTTTTTGATTTATAGTCAACATTAATGAAATGTCCCCAACAGCGTTTTCAGCCCGAGTGGAGCACATTTTGACTGTTTTTTTTAAAAACATCATTGTACATTGAAATTTCTGCTTGCGTATGCTTTAGAAGCAAGAATTAAGAGGACTACATTCATTATTTCAGCTGAAAAATGCTTAGTTTATGATTTATAGTCAACATTAATGAAATGTTCCAAACAAGCGTTTTCAGCCCGAGTGGAGCACATTTTGACCCTTTTTTTAAAAACATCATTGTACATTGAAATTTCTGCTTGCGTATGCTTTAGAAGCAAGAATTAAGAGGACTACATTCATTATTTCAGCTGAAAAATGCTTAGTTTTTGATTTGTAGTCAACATTAATGAAATGTCCCCAACAGCGTTTTCAGCCCGAGTGGAGCGCATTTTGACTGTTTTTTTTAAAAACATCATTGTACATTGAAATTTCTGCTTGCGTATGCTTTAGAAGCAAGAATTAAGAGGACTACATTCATTATTTCAGCTGAAAAATGCTTAGTTTATGATTTATAGTCAACATTAAGGAAATGTTCCGAACAAGCGTTTTCAGCCCGAGTGGAGCACATTTTGACCGTTTTTTAAAAAACATCATTGTACATTGAAATTTCTGTTTGCGTATGCTTTAGAAGCAAGAATTAAGAGGACTACATTCATTATTTCAGCTGAAAAATGCTTAGTTTATGATTTATAGTCAACATTAATGTAATGTCCCAAACAAGCGTTTTCAGCCCGAGTGGAGCACATTTTGACTGTTTTTTTAAAAACATCATTGTACATTGAAATTTCTGCTTGCGTATGCTTTAGAAGCAAGAATTAAGAGGACTACATTCATTATTTCAGCTGAAAAATGCTTAGTTTATGATTTATAGTCAACATTAATGTCATGTCCCAAACAAGCGTTTTCAGCCCGAGTGGAGCACATTTTGACTGTTTTTTTAAAAACATCATTGTACATTGAAATTTCTGCTTGCGTATGCTTTAGAAGCAAGAATTAAGAGGACTACATTCATTATTTCAGCTGAAAAATGCTTAGTTTATGATTTATAGTCAACATTAATGAAATGTTCCAAACAAGCGTTTTCAGCCCGAGTGGAGCACATTTTGACCCTTTTTTTAAAAACATCATTGTACATTGAAATTTCTGCTTGCGTATGCTTTAGAAGCAAGAATTAAGAGGACTACATTCATTATTTCAGCTGAAAAATGCTTAGTTTTTGATTTGTAGTCAACATTAATGAAATGTCCCCAACAGCGTTTTCAGCCCGAGTGGAGCGCATTTTGACTGTTTTTTTTAAAAACATCATTGTACATTGAAATTTCTGCTTGCGTATGCTTTAGAAGCAAGAATTAAGAGGACTACATTCATTATTTCAGCTGAAAAATGCTTAGTTTATGATTTATAGTCAACATTAAGGAAATGTTCCGAACAAGCGTTTTCAGCCCGAGTGGAGCACATTTTGACCGTTTTTTAAAAAACATCATTGTACATTGAAATTTCTGTTTGCGTATGCTTTAGAAGCAAGAATTAAGAGGACTACATTCATTATTTCAGCTGAAAAATGCTTAGTTTATGATTTATAGTCAACATTAATGTAATGTCCCAAACAAGCGTTTTCAGCCCGAGTGGAGCACATTTTGACTGTTTTTTTAAAAACATCATTGTACATTGAAATTTCTGCTTGCGTATGCTTTAGAAGCAAGAATTAAGAGGACTACATTCATTATTTCAGCTGAAAAATGCTTAGTTTATGATTTATAGTCAACATTAATTAAATGTCCCCAACAGCGTTTTCAGCCCGAGTGGAGCACATTTTGACTGTTTTTTTAAAAACATCATTGTACATTGAAATTTCTGCTTGCGAATGCTTTAGAAGCAAGAATTAAGAGGACTACATTCATTATTTCAGCTGAAAAATGCTTAGTTTTTGATTTGTAGTCAACATTAATGAAATGTCCCCAACAGCGTTTTCAGCCCGAGTGGAGCACATTTTGACTGTTTTTTTTAAAAACATCATTGTACATTGAAATTTCTGCTTGCGTATGCTTTAGAAGCAAGAATTAAGAGGACTACTTTCATTATTTCAGCTGAAAAATGCTTAGTTTTTGATTTGTAGTCAACATTAATGAAATGTCCCCAACAGCGTTTTCAGCCCGAGTGGAGCGCATTTTGACTGTTTTTTTTAAAAACATCATTGTACATTGAAATTTCTGCTTGCGTATGCTTTAGAAGCAAGAATTAAGAGGACTACATTCATTATTTCAGCTGAAAAATGCTTAGTTTATGATTTATAGTCAACATTAAGGAAATGTTCCGAACAAGCGTTTTCAGCCCGAGTGGAGCACATTTTGACCGTTTTTTAAAAAACATCATTGTACATTGAAATTTCTTTTTGCGTATGCTTTAGAAGCAAGAATTAAGAGGACTACATTCATTATTTCAGCTGAAAAATGCTTAGTTTATGATTTATAGTCAACATTAATGTAATGTCCCAAACAAGCGTTTTCAGCCCGAGTGGAGCACATTTTGACTGTTTTTTTAAAAACATCATTGTACATTGAAATTTCTGCTTGCGTATGCTTTAGAAGCAAGAATTAAGAGGACTACATTCATTATTTCAGCTGAAAAATGCTTAGTTTATGATTTATAGTCAACATTAATGTCATGTCCCAAACAAGCGTTTTCAGCCCGAGTGGAGCACATTTTGACTGTTTTTTTAAAAACATCATTGTACATTGAAATTTCTGCTTGCGTATGCTTTAGAAGCAAGAATTAAGAGGACTACATTCATTATTTCAGCTGAAAAATGCTTAGTTTATGATTTATAGTCAACATTAATGAAATGTTCCAAACAAGCGTTTTCAGCCCGAGTGGAGCACATTTTGACCCTTTTTTTAAAAACATCATTGTACATTGAAATTTCTGCTTGCGTATGCTTTAGAAGCAAGAATTAAGAGGACTACATTCATTATTTCAGCTGAAAAATGCTTAGTTTATGATTTATAGTCAACATTAATGTCATGTCCCAAACAAGCGTTTTCAGCCCGAGTGGAGCACATTTTGACTGTTTTTTTAAAAACATCATTGTACATTGAAATTTCTGCTTGCGTATGCTTTAGAAGCAAGAATTAAGAGGACTACATTCATTATTTCAGCTGAAAAATGCTTAGTTTATGATTTATAGTCAACATTAATGAAATGTTCCAAACAAGCGTTTTCAGCCCGAGTGGAGCACATTTTGACCCTTTTTTTAAAAACATCATTGTACATTGAAATTTCTGCTTGCGTATGCTTTAGAAGCAAGAATTAAGAGGACTACATTCATTATTTCAGCTGAAAAATGCTTAGTTTTTGATTTGTAGTCAACATTAATGAAATGTCCCCAACAGCGTTTTCAGCCCGAGTGGAGCGCATTTTGACTGTTTTTTTTAAAAACATCATTGTACATTGAAATTTCTGCTTGCGTATGCTTTAGAAGCAAGAATTAAGAGGACTACATTCATTATTTCAGCTGAAAAATGCTTAGTTTATGATTTATAGTCAACATTAATGTAATGTCCCCAACAGCGTTTTCAGCCCGAGTGGAGCACATTTTGACTGTTTTTTTTAAAAACATCATTGTACATTGAAATTTCTGCTTGCGTATGCTTTAGAAGCAAGAATTAAGAGGACTACATTCATTATTTCAGCTGAAAAATGCTTAGTTTATGATTTATAGTCAACATTAAGGAAATGTTCCGAACAAGCGTTTTCAGCCCGAGTGGAGCACATTTTGACCGTTTTTTTAAAAACATCATTGTACATTGAAATTTCTGCTTGCGTATGCTTTAGAAGCAAGAATTAAGAGGACTACATTCATTATTTCAGCTGAAAAATGCTTAGTTTATGATTTATAGTCAACATTAATGAAATGTCCCCAACAGCGTTTTCAGCCCGAGTGGAGCGCATTTTGACTGTTTTTTTTAAAAACATCATTGTACATTGAAATTTCTGCTTGCGTATGCTTTAGAAGCAAGAATTAAGAGGACTACATTCATTATTTCAGCTGAAAAATGCTTAGTTTATGATTTATAGTCAACATTAATGAAATGTCCCCAACAGCGTTTTCAGCCCGAGTGGAGCACATTTTGACTGTTTTTTTAAAAACATCATTGTACATTGAAATTTCTGCTTGCGTATGCTTTAGAAGCAAGAATTAAGAGGACTACATTCATTATTTCAGCTGAAAAATGCTTAGTTTTTGATTTGTAGTCAACATTAATGAAATGTCCCCAACAGCGTTTTCAGCCCGAGTGGAGCACATTTTGACTGTTTTTTTAAAAACATCATTGTACATTGAAATTTCTGCTTGCGTATGCTTTAGAAGCAAGAATTAAGAGGACTACATTCATTATTTCAGCTGAAAAATGCTTAGTTTTTGATTTGTAGTCAACATTAATGAAATGTCCCCAACAGCGTTTTCAGCCCGAGTGGAGCACATTTTGACTGTTTTTTTTAAAAACATCATTGTACATTGAAATTTCTGCTTGCGTATGCTTTAGAAGCAAGAATTAAGAGGACTACATTCATTATTTCAGCTGAAAAATGCTTAGTTTATGATTTATAGTCAACATTAAGGAAATGTTCCGAACAAGCGTTTTCAGCCCGAGTGGAGCACATTTTGACCGTTTTTTTAAAAACATCATTGTACATTGAAATTTCTGCTTGCGTATGCTTTAGAAGCAAGAATTAAGAGGACTACATTCATTATTTCAGCTGAAAAATGCTTAGTTTATGATTTATAGTCAACATTAATGAAATGTCCCCAACAGCGTTTTCAGCCCGAGTGGAGCACATTTTGACTGTTTTTTTTAAAAACATCATTGTACATTGAAATTTCTGCTTGCGTATGCTTTAGAAGCAAGAATTAAGAGGACTACATTCATTATTTCAGCTGAAAAATGCTTAGTTTATGATTTATAGTCAACATTAATGAAATGTTCCAAACAAGCGTTTTCAGCCCGAGTGGAGCACATTTTGACCGTTTTTTTAAAAACATCATTGTACATTGAAATTTCTGTTTGTGTATGCTTTAGAAGCAAGAATTAAGAGGACTACATTCATTATTTCAGCTGAAAAATGCTTAGTTTATGATTTATAGTCAACATTAATGTAATGTCCCAAACAAGCGTTTTCAGCCCGAGTGGAGCACATTTTGACCGTTTTTTTAAAAACATCATTGTACATTGAAATTTCTGCTTGCGTATGCTTTAGAAGCAAGAATTAAGAGGACTACATTCATTATTTCAGCTGAAAAATGCTCAGTTTATGATTTATAGTCAACATTAATGAAATGTCCCCAACAGCGTTTTCAGCCCGAGTGGAGCGCATTTTGACTGTTTTTTTTAAAAACATCATTGTACATTGAAATTTCTGCTTGCGTATGCTTTAGAAGCAAGAATTAAGAGGACTACATTCATTATTTCAGCTGAAAAATGCTTAGTTTATGATTTATAGTCAACATTAATGAAATGTCCCCAACAGCGTTTTCAGCCCGAGTGGAGCACATTTTGACTGTTTTTTTTAAAAACATCATTGTACATTGAAATTTCTGCTTGCGTATGCTTTAGAAGCAAGAATTAAGAGGACTACATTCATTATTTCAGCTGAAAAATGCTTAGTTTTTGATTTGTAGTCAACATTAATGAAATGTCCCCAACAGCGTTTTCAGCCCGAGTGGAGCACATTTTGACTGTTTTTTTAAAAACATCATTGTACATTGAAATTTCTGCTTGCGTATGCTTTAGAAGCAAGAATTAAGAGGACTACATTCATTATTTCAGCTGAAAAATGCTTAGTTTTTGATTTGTAGTCAACATTAATGAAATGTCCCCAACAGCGTTTTCAGCCCGAGTGGAGCACATTTTGACTGTTTTTTTTAAAAACATCATTGTACATTGAAATTTCTGCTTGCGTATGCTTTAGAAGCAAGAATTAAGAGGACTACATTCATTATTTCAGCTGAAAAATGCTTAGTTTATGATTTATAGTCAACATTAAGGAAATGTTCCGAACAAGCGTTTTCAGCCCGAGTGGAGCACATTTTGACCGTTTTTTTAAAAACATCATTGTACATTGAAATTTCTGCTTGCGTATGCTTTAGAAGCAAGAATTAAGAGGACTACATTCATTATTTCAGCTGAAAAATGCTTAGTTTATGATTTATAGTCAACATTAAAGAAATGTCCCCAACAGCGTTTTCAGCCCGAGTGGAGCACATTTTGACTGTTTTTTTTAAAAACATCATTGTACATTGAAATTTCTGCTTGCGTATGCTTTAGAAGCAAGAATTAAGAGGACTACATTCATTATTTCAGCTGAAAAATGCTTAGTTTATGATTTATAGTCAACATTAATGAAATGTTCCAAACAAGCGTTTTCAGCCCGAGTGGAGCACATTTTGACCGTTTTTTTAAAAACATCATTGTACATTGAAATTTCTGTTTGTGTATGCTTTAGAAGCAAGAATTAAGAGGACTACATTCATTATTTCAGCTGAAAAATGCTTAGTTTATGATTTATAGTCAACATTAATGTAATGTCCCAAACAAGCGTTTTCAGCCCGAGTGGAGCACATTTTGACCGTTTTTTTAAAAACATCATTGTACATTGAAATTTCTGTTTGCGTATGCTTTAGAAGCAAGAATTAAGAGGACTACATTCATTATTTCAGCTGAAAAATGCTTAATTTATGATTTATAGTCAACATTAATGTAATGTCCCAAACAAGCGTTTTCAGCCCGAGTGGAGCACATTTTGACTGTTTTTTTAAAAACATCATTGTACATTGAAATTTCTGCTTGCGTATGCTTTAGAAGCAAGAATTAAGAGGACTACATTCATTATTTCAGCTGAAAAATGCTTAGTTTATGATTTATAGTCAACATTAATGAAATGTTCCAAACAAGCGTTTTCAGCCCGAGTGGAGCACATTTTGACCGATTTTTTAAAAACATCATTGTACATTGAAATTTCTGTTTGTGTATGCTTTAGAAGCAAGAATTAAGAGGACTACATTCATTATTTAAGCTGAAAAATGCTTAGTTTATGATTTATAGTCAACATTAATGTAATGTCCCAAACAAGCGTTTTCAGCCCGAGTGGAGCACATTTTGACCGTTTTTTTAAAAACATCATTGTACATTGAAATTTCTGTTTGCGTATGCTTTAGAAGCAAGAATTAAGAGGACTACATTCATTATTTCAGCTGAAAAATGCTTAGTTTATGATTTATAGTCAACATTAATGAAATGTCCCCAACAGCGTTTTCAGCCCGAGTGGAGCACATTTTGACCGTTTTTTTAAAAACATCATTGTACATTTAATTTTCTGTTTGTGTATGCTTTAGAAGCAAGAATTAAGAGGACTACATTCATTATTTCAGCTGAAAAATGCTTAGTTTATGATTTATAGTCAACATTAATGAAATGTCCCCAACAGCGTTTTCAGCCCGAGTGGAGCACATTTTGACTGTTTTTTTAAAAACATCATTGTACATTGAAATTTCTGCTTGCGTATGCTTTAGAAGCAAGAATTAAGAGGACTACATTCATTATTTCAGCTGAAAAATGCTTAGTTTTTGATTTATAGTCAACATTAATGAAATGTCCCCAACAGCGTTTTCAGCCCGAGTGGAGCACATTTTGACTGTTTTTTTTAAAAACATCAATGTACATTGAAATTTCTGCTTGCGTATGCTTTAGAAGCAAGAATTAAAAGGACTACATTCATTATTTCAGCTGAAAAATGCTTAGTTTATGATTTATAGTCAACATTAATGAAATGTCCCCAACAGCGTTTTCAGCCCGAGTGGAGCACATTTTGACTGTTTTTTTAAAAACATCATTGTACATTGAAATTTCTGCTTGCGTATGCTTTAGAAGCAAGAATTAAGAGGACTACATTCATTATTTCAGCTGAAAAATGCTTAGTTTATGATTTATAGTCAACATTAATTAAATGTCCCCAACAGCGTTTTCAGCCCGAGTGGAGCACATTTTGACTGTTTTTTTAAAAACATCATTGTACATTGAAATTTCTGCTTGCGAATGCTTTAGAAGCAAGAATTAAGAGGACTACATTCATTATTTCAGCTGAAAAATGCTTAGTTTTTGATTTGTAGTCAACATTAATGAAATGTCCCCAACAGCGTTTTCAGCCCGAGTGGAGCACATTTTGACTGTTTTTTTTAAAAACATCATTGTACATTGAAATTTCTGCTTGCGTATGCTTTAGAAGCAAGAATTAAGAGGACTACTTTCATTATTTCAGCTGAAAAATGCTTAGTTTTTGATTTGTAGTCAACATTAATGAAATGTCCCCAACAGCGTTTTCAGCCCGAGTGGAGCGCATTTTGACTGTTTTTTTTAAAAACATCATTTTACATTGAAATTTCTGCTTGCGTATGCTTTAGAAGCAAGAATTAAGAGGACTACATTCATTATTTCAGCTGAAAAATGCTTAGTTTATGATTTATAGTCAACATTAAGGAAATGTTCCGAACAAGCGTTTTCAGCCCGAGTGGAGCACATTTTGACCGTTTTTTAAAAAACATCATTGTACATTGAAATTTCTTTTTGCGTATGCTTTAGAAGCAAGAATTAAGAGGACTACATTCATTATTTCAGCTGAAAATGCTTAGTTTATGATTTATAGTCAACATTAATGTAATGTCCCAAACAAGCGTTTTCAGCCCGAGTGGAGCACATTTTGACTGTTTTTTTAAAAACATCATTGTACATTGAAATTTCTGCTTGCGTATGCTTTAGAAGCAAGAATTAAGAGGACTACATTCATTATTTCAGCTGAAAAATGCTTAGTTTATGATTTATAGTCAACATTAATGTCATGTCCCAAACAAGCGTTTTCAGCCCGAGTGGAGCACATTTTGACCGTTTTTTTAAAAACATCATTGTACATTGAAATTTCTGCTTGCGTATGCTTTAGAAGCAAGAATTAAGAGGACTACATTCATTATTTCAGCTGAAAAATGCTTAGTTTATGATTTATAGTCAACATTAATGAAATGTTCCAAACAAGCGTTTTCAGCCCGAGTGGAGCACATTTTGACCCTTTTTTTAAAAACATCATTGTACATTGAAATTTCTGCTTGCGTATGCTTTAGAAGCAAGAATTAAGAGGACTACATTCATTATTTCAGCTGAAAAATGCTTAGTTTATGATTTATAGTCAACATTAATTAAATGTCCCCAACAGCGTTTTCAGCCCGAGTGGAGCACATTTTGACTGTTTTTTTAAAAACATCATTGTACATTGAAATTTCTGCTTGCGAATGCTTTAGAAGCAAGAATTAAGAGGACTACATTCATTATTTCAGCTGAAAAATGCTTAGTTTATGATTTATAGTCAACATTAAGGAAATGTTCCGAACAAGCGTTTTCAGCCCGAGTGGAGCACATTTTGACCGTTTTTTTAAAAACATCATTGTACATTGAAATTTCTGCTTGCGTATGCTTTAGAAGCAAGAATTAAGAGGACTACATTCATTATTTCAGCTGAAAAATGCTTAGTTTTTGATTTGTAGTCAACATTAATGAAATGTCCCCAACAGCGTTTTCAGCCCGAGTGGAGCACATTTTGACTGTTTTTTTAAAAACATCATTGTACATTGAAATTTCTGCTTGCGTATGCTTTAGAAGCAAGAATTAAGAGGACTACATTCATTATTTCAGCTGAAAAATGCTTAGTTTTTGATTTGTAGTCAACATTAATGAAATGTCCCCAACAGCGTTTTCAGCCCGAGTGGAGCACATTTTGACTGTTTTTTTTAAAAACATCATTGTACATTGAAATTTCTGCTTGCGTATGCTTTAGAAGCAAGAATTAAGAGGACTACATTCATTATTTCAGCTGAAAAATGCTTAGTTTATGATTTATAGTCAACATTAAGGAAATGTTCCGAACAAGCGTTTTCAGCCCGAGTGGAGCACATTTTGACCGTTTTTTTAAAAACATCATTGTACATTGAAATTTCTGCTTGCGTATGCTTTAGAAGCAAGAATTAAGAGGACTACATTCATTATTTCAGCTGAAAAATGCTTAGTTTTTGATTTGTAGTCAACATTAATGAAATGTCCCCAACAGCGTTTTCAGCCCGAGTGGAGCGCATTTTGACTGTTTTTTTTAAAAACATCATTGTACATTGAAATTTCTGCTTGCGTATGCTTTAGAAGCAAGAATTAAGAGGACTACATTCATTATTTCAGCTGAAAAATGCTTAGTTTATGATTTATAGTCAACATTAAGGAAATGTTCCGAACAAGCGTTTTCAGCCCGAGTGGAGCACATTTTGACCGTTTTTTAAAAAACATCATTGTACATTGAAATTTCTGTTTGCGTATGCTTTAGAAGCAAGAATTAAGAGGACTACATTCATTATTTCAGCTGAAAAATGCTTAGTTTATGATTTATAGTCAACATTAATGTAATGTCCCAAACAAGCGTTTTCAGCCCGAGTGGAGCACATTTTGACTGTTTTTTTAAAAACATCATTGTACATTGAAATTTCTGCTTGCGTATGCTTTAGAAGCAAGAATTAAGAGGACTACATTCATTATTTCAGCTGAAAAATGCTTAGTTTATGATTTATAGTCAACATTAATTAAATGTCCCCAACAGCGTTTTCAGCCCGAGTGGAGCACATTTTGACTGTTTTTTTAAAAACATCATTGTACATTGAAATTTCTGCTTGCGAATGCTTTAGAAGCAAGAATTAAGAGGACTACATTCATTATTTCAGCTGAAAAATGCTTAGTTTTTGATTTGTAGTCAACATTAATGAAATGTCCCCAACAGCGTTTTCAGCCCGAGTGGAGCACATTTTGACTGTTTTTTTTAAAAACATCATTGTACATTGAAATTTCTGCTTGCGTATGCTTTAGAAGCAAGAATTAAGAGGACTACTTTCATTATTTCAGCTGAAAAATGCTTAGTTTTTGATTTGTAGTCAACATTAATGAAATGTCCCCAACAGCGTTTTCAGCCCGAGTGGAGCGCATTTTGACTGTTTTTTTTAAAAACATCATTGTACATTGAAATTTCTGCTTGCGTATGCTTTAGAAGCAAGAATTAAGAGGACTACATTCATTATTTCAGCTGAAAAATGCTTAGTTTATGATTTATAGTCAACATTAAGGAAATGTTCCGAACAAGCGTTTTCAGCCCGAGTGGAGCACATTTTGACCGTTTTTTAAAAAACATCATTGTACATTGAAATTTCTTTTTGCGTATGCTTTAGAAGCAAGAATTAAGAGGACTACATTCATTATTTCAGCTGAAAAATGCTTAGTTTATGATTTATAGTCAACATTAAGGAAATGTTCCGAACAAGCGTTTTCAGCCCGAGTGGAGCACATTTTGACCGTTTTTTTAAAAACATCATTGTACATTGAAATTTCTGCTTGCGTATGCTTTAGAAGCAAGAATTAAGAGGACTACATTCATTATTTCAGCTGAAAAATGCTTAGTTTATGATTTATAGTCAACATTAATGAAATGTCCCCAACAGCGTTTTCAGCCCGAGTGGAGCACATTTTGACTGTTTTTTTTAAAAACATCATTGTACATTGAAATTTCTGCTTGCGTATGCTTTAGAAGCAAGAATTAAGAGGACTACATTCATTATTTCAGCTGAAAAATGCTTAGTTTATGATTTATAGTCAACATTAATGAAATGTTCCAAACAAGCGTTTTCAGCCCGAGTGGAGCACATTTTGACCGTTTTTTTAAAAACATCATTGTACATTGAAATTTCTGTTTGTGTATGCTTTAGAAGCAAGAATTAAGAGGACTACATTCATTATTTCAGCTGAAAAATGCTTAGTTTATGATTTATAGTCAACATTAATGTAATGTCCCAAACAAGCGTTTTCAGCCCGAGTGGAGCACATTTTGACCGTTTTTTTAAAAACATCATTGTACATTGAAATTTCTGCTTGCGTATGCTTTAGAAGCAAGAATTAAGAGGACTACATTCATTATTTCAGCTGAAAAATGCTCAGTTTATGATTTATAGTCAACATTAATGAAATGTCCCCAACAGCGTTTTCAGCCCGAGTGGAGCGCATTTTGACTGTTTTTTTTAAAAACATCATTGTACATTGAAATTTCTGCTTGCGTATGCTTTAGAAGCAAGAATTAAGAGGACTACATTCATTATTTCAGCTGAAAAATGCTTAGTTTATGATTTATAGTCAACATTAATGAAATGTCCCCAACAGCGTTTTCAGCCCGAGTGGAGCACATTTTGACTGTTTTTTTTAAAAACATCATTGTACATTGAAATTTCTGCTTGCGTATGCTTTAGAAGCAAGAATTAAGAGGACTACATTCATTATTTCAGCTGAAAAATGCTTAGTTTTTGATTTGTAGTCAACATTAATGAAATGTCCCCAACAGCGTTTTCAGCCCGAGTGGAGCACATTTTGACTGTTTTTTTAAAAACATCATTGTACATTGAAATTTCTGCTTGCGTATGCTTTAGAAGCAAGAATTAAGAGGACTACATTCATTATTTCAGCTGAAAAATGCTTAGTTTTTGATTTGTAGTCAACATTAATGAAATGTCCCCAACAGCGTTTTCAGCCCGAGTGGAGCACATTTTGACTGTTTTTTTTAAAAACATCATTGTACATTGAAATTTCTGCTTGCGTATGCTTTAGAAGCAAGAATTAAGAGGACTACATTCATTATTTCAGCTGAAAAATGCTTAGTTTATGATTTATAGTCAACATTAAGGAAATGTTCCGAACAAGCGTTTTCAGCCCGAGTGGAGCACATTTTGACCGTTTTTTTAAAAACATCATTGTACATTGAAATTTCTGCTTGCGTATGCTTTAGAAGCAAGAATTAAGAGGACTACATTCATTATTTCAGCTGAAAAATGCTTAGTTTATGATTTATAGTCAACATTAAAGAAATGTCCCCAACAGCGTTTTCAGCCCGAGTGGAGCACATTTTGACTGTTTTTTTTAAAAACATCATTGTACATTGAAATTTCTGCTTGCGTATGCTTTAGAAGCAAGAATTAAGAGGACTACATTCATTATTTCAGCTGAAAAATGCTTAGTTTATGATTTATAGTCAACATTAATGAAATGTTCCAAACAAGCGTTTTCAGCCCGAGTGGAGCACATTTTGACCGTTTTTTTAAAAACATCATTGTACATTGAAATTTCTGTTTGTGTATGCTTTAGAAGCAAGAATTAAGAGGACTACATTCATTATTTCAGCTGAAAAATGCTTAGTTTATGATTTATAGTCAACATTAATGTAATGTCCCAAACAAGCGTTTTCAGCCCGAGTGGAGCACATTTTGACCGTTTTTTTAAAAACATCATTGTACATTGAAATTTCTGTTTGCGTATGCTTTAGAAGCAAGAATTAAGAGGACTACATTCATTATTTCAGCTGAAAAATGCTTAATTTATGATTTATAGTCAACATTAATGTAATGTCCCAAACAAGCGTTTTCAGCCCGAGTGGAGCACATTTTGACTGTTTTTTTAAAAACATCATTGTACATTGAAATTTCTGCTTGCGTATGCTTTAGAAGCAAGAATTAAGAGGACTACATTCATTATTTCAGCTGAAAAATGCTTAGTTTATGATTTATAGTCAACATTAATGAAATGTTCCAAACAAGCGTTTTCAGCCCGAGTGGAGCACATTTTGACCGATTTTTTAAAAACATCATTGTACATTGAAATTTCTGTTTGTGTATGCTTTAGAAGCAAGAATTAAGAGGACTACATTCATTATTTAAGCTGAAAAATGCTTAGTTTATGATTTATAGTCAACATTAATGTAATGTCCCAAACAAGCGTTTTCAGCCCGAGTGGAGCACATTTTGACCGTTTTTTTAAAAACATCATTGTACATTGAAATTTCTGTTTGCGTATGCTTTAGAAGCAAGAATTAAGAGGACTACATTCATTATTTCAGCTGAAAAATGCTTAGTTTATGATTTATAGTCAACATTAATGAAATGTCCCCAACAGCGTTTTCAGCCCGAGTGGAGCACATTTTGACCGTTTTTTTAAAAACATCATTGTACATTTAATTTTCTGTTTGTGTATGCTTTAGAAGCAAGAATTAAGAGGACTACATTCATTATTTCAGCTGAAAAATGCTTAGTTTATGATTTATAGTCAACATTAATGAAATGTCCCCAACAGCGTTTTCAGCCCGAGTGGAGCACATTTTGACTGTTTTTTTAAAAACATCATTGTACATTGAAATTTCTGCTTGCGTATGCTTTAGAAGCAAGAATTAAGAGGACTACATTCATTATTTCAGCTGAAAAATGCTTAGTTTTTGATTTATAGTCAACATTAATGAAATGTCCCCAACAGCGTTTTCAGCCCGAGTGGAGCACATTTTGACTGTTTTTTTTAAAAACATCAATGTACATTGAAATTTCTGCTTGCGTATGCTTTAGAAGCAAGAATTAAAAGGACTACATTCATTATTTCAGCTGAAAAATGCTTAGTTTATGATTTATAGTCAACATTAATGAAATGTCCCCAACAGCGTTTTCAGCCCGAGTGGAGCACATTTTGACTGTTTTTTTAAAAACATCATTGTACATTGAAATTTCTGCTTGCGTATGCTTTAGAAGCAAGAATTAAGAGGACTACATTCATTATTTCAGCTGAAAAATGCTTAGTTTATGATTTATAGTCAACATTAATTAAATGTCCCCAACAGCGTTTTCAGCCCGAGTGGAGCACATTTTGACTGTTTTTTTAAAAACATCATTGTACATTGAAATTTCTGCTTGCGAATGCTTTAGAAGCAAGAATTAAGAGGACTACATTCATTATTTCAGCTGAAAAATGCTTAGTTTTTGATTTGTAGTCAACATTAATGAAATGTCCCCAACAGCGTTTTCAGCCCGAGTGGAGCACATTTTGACTGTTTTTTTTAAAAACATCATTGTACATTGAAATTTCTGCTTGCGTATGCTTTAGAAGCAAGAATTAAGAGGACTACTTTCATTATTTCAGCTGAAAAATGCTTAGTTTTTGATTTGTAGTCAACATTAATGAAATGTCCCCAACAGCGTTTTCAGCCCGAGTGGAGCGCATTTTGACTGTTTTTTTTAAAAACATCATTTTACATTGAAATTTCTGCTTGCGTATGCTTTAGAAGCAAGAATTAAGAGGACTACATTCATTATTTCAGCTGAAAAATGCTTAGTTTATGATTTATAGTCAACATTAAGGAAATGTTCCGAACAAGCGTTTTCAGCCCGAGTGGAGCACATTTTGACCGTTTTTTAAAAAACATCATTGTACATTGAAATTTCTTTTTGCGTATGCTTTAGAAGCAAGAATTAAGAGGACTACATTCATTATTTCAGCTGAAAATGCTTAGTTTATGATTTATAGTCAACATTAATGTAATGTCCCAAACAAGCGTTTTCAGCCCGAGTGGAGCACATTTTGACTGTTTTTTTAAAAACATCATTGTACATTGAAATTTCTGCTTGCGTATGCTTTAGAAGCAAGAATTAAGAGGACTACATTCATTATTTCAGCTGAAAAATGCTTAGTTTATGATTTATAGTCAACATTAATGTCATGTCCCAAACAAGCGTTTTCAGCCCGAGTGGAGCACATTTTGACCGTTTTTTTAAAAACATCATTGTACATTGAAATTTCTGCTTGCGTATGCTTTAGAAGCAAGAATTAAGAGGACTACATTCATTATTTCAGCTGAAAAATGCTTAGTTTATGATTTATAGTCAACATTAATGAAATGTTCCAAACAAGCGTTTTCAGCCCGAGTGGAGCACATTTTGACCCTTTTTTTAAAAACATCATTGTACATTGAAATTTCTGCTTGCGTATGCTTTAGAAGCAAGAATTAAGAGGACTACATTCATTATTTCAGCTGAAAAATGCTTAGTTTATGATTTATAGTCAACATTAATTAAATGTCCCCAACAGCGTTTTCAGCCCGAGTGGAGCACATTTTGACTGTTTTTTTAAAAACATCATTGTACATTGAAATTTCTGCTTGCGAATGCTTTAGAAGCAAGAATTAAGAGGACTACATTCATTATTTCAGCTGAAAAATGCTTAGTTTATGATTTATAGTCAACATTAAGGAAATGTTCCGAACAAGCGTTTTCAGCCCGAGTGGAGCACATTTTGACCGTTTTTTTAAAAACATCATTGTACATTGAAATTTCTGCTTGCGTATGCTTTAGAAGCAAGAATTAAGAGGACTACATTCATTATTTCAGCTGAAAAATGCTTAGTTTTTGATTTGTAGTCAACATTAATGAAATGTCCCCAACAGCGTTTTCAGCCCGAGTGGAGCACATTTTGACTGTTTTTTTAAAAACATCATTGTACATTGAAATTTCTGCTTGCGTATGCTTTAGAAGCAAGAATTAAGAGGACTACATTCATTATTTCAGCTGAAAAATGCTTAGTTTTTGATTTGTAGTCAACATTAATGAAATGTCCCCAACAGCGTTTTCAGCCCGAGTGGAGCACATTTTGACTGTTTTTTTTAAAAACATCATTGTACATTGAAATTTCTGCTTGCGTATGCTTTAGAAGCAAGAATTAAGAGGACTACATTCATTATTTCAGCTGAAAAATGCTTAGTTTATGATTTATAGTCAACATTAAGGAAATGTTCCGAACAAGCGTTTTCAGCCCGAGTGGAGCACATTTTGACCGTTTTTTTAAAAACATCATTGTACATTGAAATTTCTGCTTGCGTATGCTTTAGAAGCAAGAATTAAGAGGACTACATTCATTATTTCAGCTGAAAAATGCTTAGTTTTTGATTTGTAGTCAACATTAATGAAATGTCCCCAACAGCGTTTTCAGCCCGAGTGGAGCGCATTTTGACTGTTTTTTTTAAAAACATCATTGTACATTGAAATTTCTGCTTGCGTATGCTTTAGAAGCAAGAATTAAGAGGACTACATTCATTATTTCAGCTGAAAAATGCTTAGTTTATGATTTATAGTCAACATTAAGGAAATGTTCCGAACAAGCGTTTTCAGCCCGAGTGGAGCACATTTTGACCGTTTTTTAAAAAACATCATTGTACATTGAAATTTCTGTTTGCGTATGCTTTAGAAGCAAGAATTAAGAGGACTACATTCATTATTTCAGCTGAAAAATGCTTAGTTTATGATTTATAGTCAACATTAATGTAATGTCCCAAACAAGCGTTTTCAGCCCGAGTGGAGCACATTTTGACTGTTTTTTTAAAAACATCATTGTACATTGAAATTTCTGCTTGCGTATGCTTTAGAAGCAAGAATTAAGAGGACTACATTCATTATTTCAGCTGAAAAATGCTTAGTTTATGATTTATAGTCAACATTAATTAAATGTCCCCAACAGCGTTTTCAGCCCGAGTGGAGCACATTTTGACTGTTTTTTTAAAAACATCATTGTACATTGAAATTTCTGCTTGCGAATGCTTTAGAAGCAAGAATTAAGAGGACTACATTCATTATTTCAGCTGAAAAATGCTTAGTTTTTGATTTGTAGTCAACATTAATGAAATGTCCCCAACAGCGTTTTCAGCCCGAGTGGAGCACATTTTGACTGTTTTTTTTAAAAACATCATTGTACATTGAAATTTCTGCTTGCGTATGCTTTAGAAGCAAGAATTAAGAGGACTACTTTCATTATTTCAGCTGAAAAATGCTTAGTTTTTGATTTGTAGTCAACATTAATGAAATGTCCCCAACAGCGTTTTCAGCCCGAGTGGAGCGCATTTTGACTGTTTTTTTTAAAAACATCATTGTACATTGAAATTTCTGCTTGCGTATGCTTTAGAAGCAAGAATTAAGAGGACTACATTCATTATTTCAGCTGAAAAATGCTTAGTTTATGATTTATAGTCAACATTAAGGAAATGTTCCGAACAAGCGTTTTCAGCCCGAGTGGAGCACATTTTGACCGTTTTTTAAAAAACATCATTGTACATTGAAATTTCTTTTTGCGTATGCTTTAGAAGCAAGAATTAAGAGGACTACATTCATTATTTCAGCTGAAAAATGCTTAGTTTATGATTTATAGTCAACATTAATGTAATGTCCCAAACAAGCGTTTTCAGCCCGAGTGGAGCACATTTTGACTGTTTTTTTAAAAACATCATTGTACATTGAAATTTCTGCTTGCGTATGCTTTAGAAGCAAGAATTAAGAGGACTACATTCATTATTTCAGCTGAAAAATGCTTAGTTTATGATTTATAGTCAACATTAATGTCATGTCCCAAACAAGCGTTTTCAGCCCGAGTGGAGCACATTTTGACTGTTTTTTTAAAAACATCATTGTACATTGAAATTTCTGCTTGCGTATGCTTTAGAAGCAAGAATTAAGAGGACTACATTCATTATTTCAGCTGAAAAATGCTTAGTTTATGATTTATAGTCAACATTAATGAAATGTTCCAAACAAGCGTTTTCAGCCCGAGTGGAGCACATTTTGACCCTTTTTTTAAAAACATCATTGTACATTGAAATTTCTGCTTGCGTATGCTTTAGAAGCAAGAATTAAGAGGACTACATTCATTATTTCAGCTGAAAAATGCTTAGTTTATGATTTATAGTCAACATTAATGTCATGTCCCAAACAAGCGTTTTCAGCCCGAGTGGAGCACATTTTGACTGTTTTTTTAAAAACATCATTGTACATTGAAATTTCTGCTTGCGTATGCTTTAGAAGCAAGAATTAAGAGGACTACATTCATTATTTCAGCTGAAAAATGCTTAGTTTATGATTTATAGTCAACATTAATGAAATGTTCCAAACAAGCGTTTTCAGCCCGAGTGGAGCACATTTTGACCCTTTTTTTAAAAACATCATTGTACATTGAAATTTCTGCTTGCGTATGCTTTAGAAGCAAGAATTAAGAGGACTACATTCATTATTTCAGCTGAAAAATGCTTAGTTTTTGATTTGTAGTCAACATTAATGAAATGTCCCCAACAGCGTTTTCAGCCCGAGTGGAGCGCATTTTGACTGTTTTTTTTAAAAACATCATTGTACATTGAAATTTCTGCTTGCGTATGCTTTAGAAGCAAGAATTAAGAGGACTACATTCATTATTTCAGCTGAAAAATGCTTAGTTTATGATTTATAGTCAACATTAATGTAATGTCCCCAACAGCGTTTTCAGCCCGAGTGGAGCACATTTTGACTGTTTTTTTTAAAAACATCATTGTACATTGAAATTTCTGCTTGCGTATGCTTTAGAAGCAAGAATTAAGAGGACTACATTCATTATTTCAGCTGAAAAATGCTTAGTTTATGATTTATAGTCAACATTAAGGAAATGTTCCGAACAAGCGTTTTCAGCCCGAGTGGAGCACATTTTGACCGTTTTTTTAAAAACATCATTGTACATTGAAATTTCTGCTTGCGTATGCTTTAGAAGCAAGAATTAAGAGGACTACATTCATTATTTCAGCTGAAAAATGCTTAGTTTATGATTTATAGTCAACATTAATGAAATGTCCCCAACAGCGTTTTCAGCCCGAGTGGAGCGCATTTTGACTGTTTTTTTTAAAAACATCATTGTACATTGAAATTTCTGCTTGCGTATGCTTTAGAAGCAAGAATTAAGAGGACTACATTCATTATTTCAGCTGAAAAATGCTTAGTTTATGATTTATAGTCAACATTAATGAAATGTCCCCAACAGCGTTTTCAGCCCGAGTGGAGCACATTTTGACTGTTTTTTTAAAAACATCATTGTACATTGAAATTTCTGCTTGCGTATGCTTTAGAAGCAAGAATTAAGAGGACTACATTCATTATTTCAGCTGAAAAATGCTTAGTTTTTGATTTGTAGTCAACATTAATGAAATGTCCCCAACAGCGTTTTCAGCCCGAGTGGAGCACATTTTGACTGTTTTTTTAAAAACATCATTGTACATTGAAATTTCTGCTTGCGTATGCTTTAGAAGCAAGAATTAAGAGGACTACATTCATTATTTCAGCTGAAAAATGCTTAGTTTTTGATTTGTAGTCAACATTAATGAAATGTCCCCAACAGCGTTTTCAGCCCGAGTGGAGCACATTTTGACTGTTTTTTTTAAAAACATCATTGTACATTGAAATTTCTGCTTGCGTATGCTTTAGAAGCAAGAATTAAGAGGACTACATTCATTATTTCAGCTGAAAAATGCTTAGTTTATGATTTATAGTCAACATTAAGGAAATGTTCCGAACAAGCGTTTTCAGCCCGAGTGGAGCACATTTTGACCGTTTTTTTAAAAACATCATTGTACATTGAAATTTCTGCTTGCGTATGCTTTAGAAGCAAGAATTAAGAGGACTACATTCATTATTTCAGCTGAAAAATGCTTAGTTTATGATTTATAGTCAACATTAATGAAATGTCCCCAACAGCGTTTTCAGCCCGAGTGGAGCACATTTTGACTGTTTTTTTTAAAAACATCATTGTACATTGAAATTTCTGCTTGCGTATGCTTTAGAAGCAAGAATTAAGAGGACTACATTCATTATTTCAGCTGAAAAATGCTTAGTTTATGATTTATAGTCAACATTAATGAAATGTTCCAAACAAGCGTTTTCAGCCCGAGTGGAGCACATTTTGACCGTTTTTTTAAAAACATCATTGTACATTGAAATTTCTGTTTGTGTATGCTTTAGAAGCAAGAATTAAGAGGACTACATTCATTATTTCAGCTGAAAAATGCTTAGTTTATGATTTATAGTCAACATTAATGTAATGTCCCAAACAAGCGTTTTCAGCCCGAGTGGAGCACATTTTGACCGTTTTTTTAAAAACATCATTGTACATTGAAATTTCTGCTTGCGTATGCTTTAGAAGCAAGAATTAAGAGGACTACATTCATTATTTCAGCTGAAAAATGCTCAGTTTATGATTTATAGTCAACATTAATGAAATGTCCCCAACAGCGTTTTCAGCCCGAGTGGAGCGCATTTTGACTGTTTTTTTTAAAAACATCATTGTACATTGAAATTTCTGCTTGCGTATGCTTTAGAAGCAAGAATTAAGAGGACTACATTCATTATTTCAGCTGAAAAATGCTTAGTTTATGATTTATAGTCAACATTAATGAAATGTCCCCAACAGCGTTTTCAGCCCGAGTGGAGCACATTTTGACTGTTTTTTTTAAAAACATCATTGTACATTGAAATTTCTGCTTGCGTATGCTTTAGAAGCAAGAATTAAGAGGACTACATTCATTATTTCAGCTGAAAAATGCTTAGTTTTTGATTTGTAGTCAACATTAATGAAATGTCCCCAACAGCGTTTTCAGCCCGAGTGGAGCACATTTTGACTGTTTTTTTAAAAACATCATTGTACATTGAAATTTCTGCTTGCGTATGCTTTAGAAGCAAGAATTAAGAGGACTACATTCATTATTTCAGCTGAAAAATGCTTAGTTTTTGATTTGTAGTCAACATTAATGAAATGTCCCCAACAGCGTTTTCAGCCCGAGTGGAGCACATTTTGACTGTTTTTTTTAAAAACATCATTGTACATTGAAATTTCTGCTTGCGTATGCTTTAGAAGCAAGAATTAAGAGGACTACATTCATTATTTCAGCTGAAAAATGCTTAGTTTATGATTTATAGTCAACATTAAGGAAATGTTCCGAACAAGCGTTTTCAGCCCGAGTGGAGCACATTTTGACCGTTTTTTTAAAAACATCATTGTACATTGAAATTTCTGCTTGCGTATGCTTTAGAAGCAAGAATTAAGAGGACTACATTCATTATTTCAGCTGAAAAATGCTTAGTTTATGATTTATAGTCAACATTAAAGAAATGTCCCCAACAGCGTTTTCAGCCCGAGTGGAGCACATTTTGACTGTTTTTTTTAAAAACATCATTGTACATTGAAATTTCTGCTTGCGTATGCTTTAGAAGCAAGAATTAAGAGGACTACATTCATTATTTCAGCTGAAAAATGCTTAGTTTATGATTTATAGTCAACATTAATGAAATGTTCCAAACAAGCGTTTTCAGCCCGAGTGGAGCACATTTTGACCGTTTTTTTAAAAACATCATTGTACATTGAAATTTCTGTTTGTGTATGCTTTAGAAGCAAGAATTAAGAGGACTACATTCATTATTTCAGCTGAAAAATGCTTAGTTTATGATTTATAGTCAACATTAATGTAATGTCCCAAACAAGCGTTTTCAGCCCGAGTGGAGCACATTTTGACCGTTTTTTTAAAAACATCATTGTACATTGAAATTTCTGTTTGCGTATGCTTTAGAAGCAAGAATTAAGAGGACTACATTCATTATTTCAGCTGAAAAATGCTTAATTTATGATTTATAGTCAACATTAATGTAATGTCCCAAACAAGCGTTTTCAGCCCGAGTGGAGCACATTTTGACTGTTTTTTTAAAAACATCATTGTACATTGAAATTTCTGCTTGCGTATGCTTTAGAAGCAAGAATTAAGAGGACTACATTCATTATTTCAGCTGAAAAATGCTTAGTTTATGATTTATAGTCAACATTAATGAAATGTTCCAAACAAGCGTTTTCAGCCCGAGTGGAGCACATTTTGACCGATTTTTTAAAAACATCATTGTACATTGAAATTTCTGTTTGTGTATGCTTTAGAAGCAAGAATTAAGAGGACTACATTCATTATTTAAGCTGAAAAATGCTTAGTTTATGATTTATAGTCAACATTAATGTAATGTCCCAAACAAGCGTTTTCAGCCCGAGTGGAGCACATTTTGACCGTTTTTTTAAAAACATCATTGTACATTGAAATTTCTGTTTGCGTATGCTTTAGAAGCAAGAATTAAGAGGACTACATTCATTATTTCAGCTGAAAAATGCTTAGTTTATGATTTATAGTCAACATTAATGAAATGTCCCCAACAGCGTTTTCAGCCCGAGTGGAGCACATTTTGACCGTTTTTTTAAAAACATCATTGTACATTTAATTTTCTGTTTGTGTATGCTTTAGAAGCAAGAATTAAGAGGACTACATTCATTATTTCAGCTGAAAAATGCTTAGTTTATGATTTATAGTCAACATTAATGAAATGTCCCCAACAGCGTTTTCAGCCCGAGTGGAGCACATTTTGACTGTTTTTTTAAAAACATCATTGTACATTGAAATTTCTGCTTGCGTATGCTTTAGAAGCAAGAATTAAGAGGACTACATTCATTATTTCAGCTGAAAAATGCTTAGTTTTTGATTTATAGTCAACATTAATGAAATGTCCCCAACAGCGTTTTCAGCCCGAGTGGAGCACATTTTGACTGTTTTTTTTAAAAACATCAATGTACATTGAAATTTCTGCTTGCGTATGCTTTAGAAGCAAGAATTAAAAGGACTACATTCATTATTTCAGCTGAAAAATGCTTAGTTTATGATTTATAGTCAACATTAATGAAATGTCCCCAACAGCGTTTTCAGCCCGAGTGGAGCACATTTTGACTGTTTTTTTAAAAACATCATTGTACATTGAAATTTCTGCTTGCGTATGCTTTAGAAGCAAGAATTAAGAGGACTACATTCATTATTTCAGCTGAAAAATGCTTAGTTTATGATTTATAGTCAACATTAATTAAATGTCCCCAACAGCGTTTTCAGCCCGAGTGGAGCACATTTTGACTGTTTTTTTAAAAACATCATTGTACATTGAAATTTCTGCTTGCGAATGCTTTAGAAGCAAGAATTAAGAGGACTACATTCATTATTTCAGCTGAAAAATGCTTAGTTTTTGATTTGTAGTCAACATTAATGAAATGTCCCCAACAGCGTTTTCAGCCCGAGTGGAGCACATTTTGACTGTTTTTTTTAAAAACATCATTGTACATTGAAATTTCTGCTTGCGTATGCTTTAGAAGCAAGAATTAAGAGGACTACTTTCATTATTTCAGCTGAAAAATGCTTAGTTTTTGATTTGTAGTCAACATTAATGAAATGTCCCCAACAGCGTTTTCAGCCCGAGTGGAGCGCATTTTGACTGTTTTTTTTAAAAACATCATTTTACATTGAAATTTCTGCTTGCGTATGCTTTAGAAGCAAGAATTAAGAGGACTACATTCATTATTTCAGCTGAAAAATGCTTAGTTTATGATTTATAGTCAACATTAAGGAAATGTTCCGAACAAGCGTTTTCAGCCCGAGTGGAGCACATTTTGACCGTTTTTTAAAAAACATCATTGTACATTGAAATTTCTTTTTGCGTATGCTTTAGAAGCAAGAATTAAGAGGACTACATTCATTATTTCAGCTGAAAATGCTTAGTTTATGATTTATAGTCAACATTAATGTAATGTCCCAAACAAGCGTTTTCAGCCCGAGTGGAGCACATTTTGACTGTTTTTTTAAAAACATCATTGTACATTGAAATTTCTGCTTGCGTATGCTTTAGAAGCAAGAATTAAGAGGACTACATTCATTATTTCAGCTGAAAAATGCTTAGTTTATGATTTATAGTCAACATTAATGTCATGTCCCAAACAAGCGTTTTCAGCCCGAGTGGAGCACATTTTGACCGTTTTTTTAAAAACATCATTGTACATTGAAATTTCTGCTTGCGTATGCTTTAGAAGCAAGAATTAAGAGGACTACATTCATTATTTCAGCTGAAAAATGCTTAGTTTATGATTTATAGTCAACATTAATGAAATGTTCCAAACAAGCGTTTTCAGCCCGAGTGGAGCACATTTTGACCCTTTTTTTAAAAACATCATTGTACATTGAAATTTCTGCTTGCGTATGCTTTAGAAGCAAGAATTAAGAGGACTACATTCATTATTTCAGCTGAAAAATGCTTAGTTTATGATTTATAGTCAACATTAATTAAATGTCCCCAACAGCGTTTTCAGCCCGAGTGGAGCACATTTTGACTGTTTTTTTAAAAACATCATTGTACATTGAAATTTCTGCTTGCGAATGCTTTAGAAGCAAGAATTAAGAGGACTACATTCATTATTTCAGCTGAAAAATGCTTAGTTTATGATTTATAGTCAACATTAAGGAAATGTTCCGAACAAGCGTTTTCAGCCCGAGTGGAGCACATTTTGACCGTTTTTTTAAAAACATCATTGTACATTGAAATTTCTGCTTGCGTATGCTTTAGAAGCAAGAATTAAGAGGACTACATTCATTATTTCAGCTGAAAAATGCTTAGTTTTTGATTTGTAGTCAACATTAATGAAATGTCCCCAACAGCGTTTTCAGCCCGAGTGGAGCACATTTTGACTGTTTTTTTAAAAACATCATTGTACATTGAAATTTCTGCTTGCGTATGCTTTAGAAGCAAGAATTAAGAGGACTACATTCATTATTTCAGCTGAAAAATGCTTAGTTTTTGATTTGTAGTCAACATTAATGAAATGTCCCCAACAGCGTTTTCAGCCCGAGTGGAGCACATTTTGACTGTTTTTTTTAAAAACATCATTGTACATTGAAATTTCTGCTTGCGTATGCTTTAGAAGCAAGAATTAAGAGGACTACATTCATTATTTCAGCTGAAAAATGCTTAGTTTATGATTTATAGTCAACATTAAGGAAATGTTCCGAACAAGCGTTTTCAGCCCGAGTGGAGCACATTTTGACCGTTTTTTTAAAAACATCATTGTACATTGAAATTTCTGCTTGCGTATGCTTTAGAAGCAAGAATTAAGAGGACTACATTCATTATTTCAGCTGAAAAATGCTTAGTTTATGATTTATAGTCAACATTAATGAAATGTCCCCAACAGCGTTTTCAGCCCGAGTGGAGCACATTTTGACTGTTTTTTTTAAAAACATCATTGTACATTGAAATTTCTGCTTGCGTATGCTTTAGAAGCAAGAATTAAGAGGACTACATTCATTATTTCAGCTGAAAAATGCTTAGTTTATGATTTATAGTCAACATTAATGAAATGTTCCAAACAAGCGTTTTCAGCCCGAGTGGAGCACATTTTGACCGTTTTTTTAAAAACATCATTGTACATTGAAATTTCTGTTTGTGTATGCTTTAGAAGCAAGAATTAAGAGGACTACATTCATTATTTCAGCTGAAAAATGCTTAGTTTATGATTTATAGTCAACATTAATGTAATGTCCCAAACAAGCGTTTTCAGCCCGAGTGGAGCACATTTTGACCGTTTTTTTAAAAACATCATTGTACATTGAAATTTCTGTTTGCGTATGCTTTAGAAGCAAGAATTAAGAGGACTACATTCATTATTTCAGCTGAAAAATGCTTAGTTTATGATTTATAGTCAACATTAATGTAATGTCCCAAACAAGCGTTTTCAGCCCGAGTGGAGCACATTTTGACTGTTTTTTTAAAAACATCATTGTACATTGAAATTTCTGCTTGCGTATGCTTTAGAAGCAAGAATTAAGAGGACTACATTCATTATTTCAGCTGAAAAATGCTTAGTTTATGATTTATAGTCAACATTAATGAAATGTTCCAAACAAGCGTTTTCAGCCCGAGTGGAGCACATTTTGACCGATTTTTTAAAAACATCATTGTACATTGAAATTTCTGTTTGTGTATGCTTTAGAAGCAAGAATTAAGAGGACTACATTCATTATTTAAGCTGAAAAATGCTTAGTTTATGATTTATAGTCAACATTAATGTAATGTCCCAAACAAGCGTTTTCAGCCCGAGTGGAGCACATTTTGACCGTTTTTTTAAAAACATCATTGTACATTGAAATTTCTGTTTGCGTATGCTTTAGAAGCAAGAATTAAGAGGACTACATTCATTATTTCAGCTGAAAAATGCTTAGTTTATGATTTATAGTCAACATTAATGAAATGTCCCCAACAGCGTTTTCAGCCCGAGTGGAGCACATTTTGACCGTTTTTTTAAAAACATCATTGTACATTTAATTTTCTGTTTGTGTATGCTTTAGAAGCAAGAATTAAGAGGACTACATTCATTATTTCAGCTGAAAAATGCTTAGTTTATGATTTATAGTCAACATTAATGAAATGTCCCCAACAGCGTTTTCAGCCCGAGTGGAGCACATTTTGACTGTTTTTTTAAAAACATCATTGTACATTGAAATTTCTGCTTGCGTATGCTTTAGAAGCAAGAATTAAGAGGACTACATTCATTATTTCAGCTGAAAAATGCTTAGTTTTTGATTTATAGTCAACATTAATGAAATGTCCCCAACAGCGTTTTCAGCCCGAGTGGAGCACATTTTGACTGTTTTTTTTAAAAACATCAATGTACATTGAAATTTCTGCTTGCGTATGCTTTAGAAGCAAGAATTAAAAGGACTACATTCATTATTTCAGCTGAAAAATGCTTAGTTTATGATTTATAGTCAACATTAATGAAATGTCCCCAACAGCGTTTTCAGCCCGAGTGGAGCACATTTTGACTGTTTTTTTAAAAACATCATTGTACATTGAAATTTCTGCTTGCGTATGCTTTAGAAGCAAGAATTAAGAGGACTACATTCATTATTTCAGCTGAAAAATGCTTAGTTTATGATTTATAGTCAACATTAATGAAATGTTCCAAACAAGCGTTTTCAGCCCGAGTGGAGCACATTTTCACCCTTTTTTTAAAAACATCATTGTACATTGAAATTTCTGCTTGCGTATGCTTTAGAAGCAAGAATTAAGAGGACTACATTCATTATTTCAGCTGAAAAATGCTTAGTTTATGATTTATAGTCAACATTAATGTCATGTCCCAAACAAGCGTTTTCAGCCCGAGTGGAGCACATTTTGACTGTTTTTTTAAAAACATCATTGTACATTGAAATTTCTGCTTGCGTATGCTTTAGAAGCAAGAATTAAGAGGACTACATTCATTATTTCAGCTGAAAAATGCTTAGTTTATGATTTATAGTCAACATTAATGAAATGTTCCAAACAAGCGTTTTCAGCCCGAGTGGAGCACATTTTGACCCTTTTTTTAAAAACATCATTGTACATTGAAATTTCTGCTTGCGTATGCTTTAGAAGCAAGAATTAAGAGGACTACATTCATTATTTCAGCTGAAAAATGCTTAGTTTTTGATTTGTAGTCAACATTAATGAAATGTCCCCAACAGCGTTTTCAGCCCGAGTGGAGCGCATTTTGACTGTTTTTTTTAAAAACATCATTGTACATTGAAATTTCTGCTTGCGTATGCTTTAGAAGCAAGAATTAAGAGGACTACATTCATTATTTCAGCTGAAAAATGCTTAGTTTATGATTTATAGTCAACATTAAGGAAATGTTCCGAACAAGCGTTTTCAGCCCGAGTGGAGCACATTTTGACCGTTTTTTAAAAAACATCATTGTACATTGAAATTTCTTTTTGCGTATGCTTTAGAAGCAAGAATTAAGAGGACTACATTCATTATTTCAGCTGAAAAATGCTTAGTTTATGATTTATAGTCAACATTAATGTCATGTCCCAAACAAGCGTTTTCAGCCCGAGTGGAGCACATTTTGACTGTTTTTTTAAAAACATCATTGTACATTGAAATTTCTGCTTGCGTATGCTTTAGAAGCAAGAATTAAAGAGGACTACATTCATTATTTCAGCTGAAAAATGCTTAGTTTATGATTTATAGTCAACATTAATGAAATGTTCCAAACAAGCGTTTTCAGCCCGAGTGGAGCACATTTTGACCCTTTTTTTAAAAACATCATTGTACATTGAAATTTCTGCTTGCGTATGCTTTAGAAGCAAGAATTAAGAGGACTACATTCATTATTTCAGCTGAAAAATGCTTAGTTTTTGATTTGTAGTCAACATTAATGAAATGTCCCCAACAGCGTTTTCAGCCCGAGTGGAGCGCATTTTGACTGTTTTTTTTAAAAACATCATTGTACATTGAAATTTCTGCTTGCGTATGCTTTAGAAGCAAGAATTAAGAGGACTACATTCATTATTTCAGCTGAAAAATGCTTAGTTTATGATTTATAGTCAACATTAAGGAAATGTTCCGAACAAGCGTTTTCAGCCCGAGTGGAGCACATTTTGACCGTTTTTTAAAAAACATCATTGTACATTGAAATTTCTTTTTGCGTATGCTTTAGAAGCAAGAATTAAGAGGACTACATTCATTATTTCAGCTGAAAAATGCTTAGTTTATGATTTATAGTCAACATTAATGTCATGTCCCAAACAAGCGTTTTCAGCCCGAGTGGAGCACATTTTGACTGCTTTTTTAAAAACATCATTGTACATTGAAATTTCTGCTTGCGTATGCTTTAGAAGCAAGAATTAAGAGGACTACATTCATTATTTCAGCTGAAAAATGTTTAGTTTATGATTTATAGTCAACATTAATGAAATGTTCCAAACAAGCGTTTTCAGCCCGAGTGGAGCACATTTTGACCCTTTTTTTAAAAACATCATTGTACATTGAAATTTCTGCTTGCGTATGCTTTAGAAGCAAGAATTAAGAGGACTACATTCATTATTTCAGCTGAAAAATGCTTAGTTTATGATTTATAGTCAACATTAATGTCATGTCCCAAACAAGCGTTTTCAGCCCGAGTGGAGCACATTTTGACTGTTTTTTTAAAAACATCATTGTACATTGAAATTTCTGCTTGCGTATGCTTTAGAAGCAAGAATTAAGAGGACTACATTCATTATTTCAGCTGAAAAATGCTTAGTTTATGATTTATAGTCAACATTAATGAAATGTTCCAAACAAGCGTTTTCAGCCCGAGTGGAGCACATTTTGACCCTTTTTTTAAAAACATCATTGTACATTGAAATTTCTGCTTGCGTATGCTTTAGAAGCAAGAATTAAGAGGACTACATTCATTATTTCAGCTGAAAAATGCTTAGTTTATGATTTATAGTCAACATTAATGTCATGTCCCAAACAAGCGTTTTCAGCCCGAGTGGAGCACATTTTGACTGTTTTTTTAAAAACATCATTGTACATTGAAATTTCTGCTTGCGTATGCTTTAGAAGCAAGAATTAAGAGGACTACATTCATTATTTCAGCTGAAAAATGCTTAGTTTATGATTTATAGTCAACATTAATGAAATGTTCCGAACAAGCGTTTTCAGCCCGAGTGGAGCACATTTTGACCCTTTTTTTAAAAACATCATTGTACATTGAAATTTCTGCTTGCGTATGCTTTAGAAGCAAGAATTAAGAGGACTACATTCATTATTTCAGCTGAAAAATGCTTAGTTTTTGATTTGTAGTCAACATTAATGAAATGTCCCCAACAGCGTTTTCAGCCCGAGTGGAGCGCATTTTGACTGTTTTTTTTAAAAACATCATTGTACATTGAAATTTCTGCTTGCGTATGCTTTAGAAGCAAGAATTAAGAGGACTACATTCATTATTTCAGCTGAAAAATGCTTAGTTTATGATTTATAGTCAACATTAAGGAAATGTTCCGAACAAGCGTTTTCAGCCCGAGTGGAGCACATTTTGACCGTTTTTTAAAAAACATCATTGTACATTGAAATTTCTGCTTGCGTATGCTTTAGAAGCAAGAATTAAGAGGACTACATTCATTATTTCAGCTGAAAAATGCTTAGTTTATGATTTATAGTCAACATTAATGAAATGTTCCAAACAAGCGTATTCAGCCCGAGTGGAGCACATTTTGACCCTTTTTTTAAAAACATCATTGTACATTGAAATTTCTGCTTGCGTATGCTTTAGAAGCAAGAATTAAGAGGACTACATTCATTATTTCAGCTGAAAAATGCTTAGTTTATGATTTATAGTCAACATTAATGTCATGTCCCAAACAAGCGTTTTCAGCCCGAGTGGAGCACATTTTGACCCTTTTTTTAAAAACATCATTGTACATTGAAATTTCTGCTTGCGTATGCTTTAGAAGCAAGAATTAAGAGGACTACATTCATTATTTCAGCTGAAAAATGCTTAGTTTATGATTTATAGTCAACATTAATGTAATGTCCCAAACAAGCGTTTTCAGCCCGAGTGGAGCATATTTTGACCGTTTTTTTAAAAACATCATTGTACATTGAAATTTCTGTTTGCGTATGCTTTAGAAGCAAGAATTAAGAGGACTACATTCATTATTTCAGCTGAAAAATGCTTAGTTTATGATTTATAGTCAACATTAATGAAATGTCCCCAACAGCGTTTTCAGCCCGAGTGGAGCACATTTTGACCGTTTTTTTAAAAACATCATTGTACATTGAATTTTCTGTTTGTGTATGCTTTAGAAGCAAGAATTAAGAGGACTACATTCATTATTTCAGCTGAAAAATGCTTAGTTTATGATTTATAGTCAACATTAATGAAATGTCCCCAACAGCGTTTTCAGCCCGAGTGGAGCACATTTTGACTGTTTTTTTAAAAACATCATTGTACATTGAAATTTCTGCTTGCGTATGCTTTAGAAGCAAGAATTAAGAGGACTACATTCATTATTTCAGCTGAAAAATGCTTAGTTTTTGATTTATAGTCAACATTAATGAAATGTCCCCAACAGCGTTTTCAGCCCGAGTGGAGCACATTTTGACTGTTTTTTTTAAAAACATCATTGTACATTGAAATTTCTGCTTGCGTATGCTTTAGAAGCAAGAATTAAAAGGACTACATTCATTATTTCAGCTGAAAAATGCTTAGTTTATGATTTATAGTCAACATTAATGAAATGTCCCCAACAGCGTTTTCAGCCCGAGTGGAGCACATTTTGACTGTTTTTTTAAAAACATCATTGTACATTGAAATTTCTGCTTGCGTATGCTTTAGAAGCAAGAATTAAGAGGACTACATTCATTATTCCAGCTGAAAAATGCTTAGTTTATGATTTATAGTCAACATTAATGAAATGTTCCAAACAAGCGTTTTCAGCCCGAGTGGAGCACATTTTGACTGTTTTTTTAAAAACATCATTGTACATTGAAATTTCTGCTTGCGTATGCTTTAGAAGCAAGAATTAAGAGGACTACATTCATTATTTCAGCTGAAAAATGCTTAGTTTATGATTTATAGTCAACATTAATGTCATGTCCCAAACAAGCGTTTTCAGCCCGAGTGGAGCACATTTTGACTGTTTTTTTAAAAACATCATTGTACATTGAAATTTCTGCTTGCGTTTGCTTTAGAAGCAAGAATTAAGAGGACTACATTCATTATTTCAGCTGAAAAATGCTTAGTTTATGATTTATAGTCAACATTAATGAAATGTTCCAAACAAGCGTTTTCAGCCCGAGTGGAGCACATTTTGACCCTTTTTTTAAAAACATCATTGTACATTGAAATTTCTGCTTGCGTATGCTTTAGAAGCAAGAATTAAGAGGACTACATTCATTATTTCAGCTGAAAAATGCTTAGTTTTTGATTTGTAGTCAACATTAATGAAATGTCCCCAACAGCGTTTTCAGCCCGAGTGGAGCGCATTTTGACTGTTTTTTTTAAAAACATCATTGTACATTGAAATTTCTGCTTGCGTATGCTTTAGAAGCAAGAATTAAGAGGACTACATTCATTATTTCAGCTGAAAAATGCTTAGTTTATGATTTATAGTCAACATTAAGGAAATGTTCCGAACAAGCGTTTTCAGCCCGAGTGGAGCACATTTTGACCGTTTTTTAAAAAACATTGTACATTGAAATTTCTTTTTGCGTATGCTTTAGAAGCAAGAATTAAGAGGACTACATTCATTATTTCAGCTGAAAAATGCTTAGTTTATGATTTATAGTCAACATTAATGTCATGTCCCAAACAAGCGTTTTCAGCCCGAGTGGAGCACATTTTGACTGTTTTTTTAAAAACATCATTGTACATTGAAATTTCTGCTTGCGTATGCTTTAGAAGCAAGAATTAAGAGGACTACATTCATTATTTCAGCTGAAAAATGCTTAGTTTATGATTTATAGTCAACATTAATGTCATGTCCCAAACAAGCGTTTTCAGCCCGAGTGGAGCACATTATGACTGTTTTTTTAAAAACATCATTGTACATTGAAATTTCTGCTTGCGTATGCTTTAGAAGCAAGAATTAAGAGGACTACATTCATTATTTCAGCTGAAAAATGCTTAGTTTATGATTTATAGTCAACATTAATGAAATGTTCCAAACAAGCGTTTTCAGCCCGAGTGGAGCACATTTTGACCTTTTTTAAAAAACATCATTGTACATTGAAATTTCTTTTTGCGTATGCTTTAGAAGCAAGAATTAAGAGGACTACATTCATTATTTCAGCTGAAAAATGCTTAGTTTTTGATTTGTAGTCAACATTAATGAAATGTCCCCAACAGCGTTTTCAGCCCGAGTGGAGCGCATTTTGACTGTTTTTTTAAAAACATCATTGTACATTGAAATTTCTGCTTGCGTATGCTTTAGAAGCAAGAATTAAGAGGACTACATTCATTATTTCAGCTGAAAAATGCTTAGTTTATGATTTATAGTCAACATTAAGGAAATGTTCCGAACAAGCGTTTTCAGCCCGAGTGGAGCACATTTTGACCGTTTTTTTAAAAAACATCATTGTACATTGAAATTTCTGTTTGCGTATGCTTTAGAAGCAAGAATTAAGAGGACTACATTCATTATTTCAGCTGAAAAATGCTTAGTTTTATGATTTATAGTCAACATTAATGTAATGTCCCAAACAAGCGTTTTCAGCCCGAGTGGAGCACATTTTGACTGTTTTTTTAAAAACATCATTGTACATTGAAATTTCTGCTTGCGTATGCTTTAGAAGCAAGAATTAAGAGGACTACATTCATTATTTCAGCTGAAAAATGCTTAGTTTATGATTTATAGTCAACATTAATGTCATGTCCCAAACAAGCGTTTTCAGCCCGAGTGGAGCACATTTTGACTGTTTTTTTAAAAACATCATTGTACATTGAAATTTCTGCTTGCGTATGCTTTAGAAGCAAGAATTAAGAGGACTACATTCATTATTTCAGCTGAAAAATGCTTAGTTTATGATTTATAGTCAACATTAATGAAATGTTCCAAACAAGCGTTTTCAGCCCGAGTGGAGCACATTTTGACCCTTTTTTTAAAAACATCATTGTACATTGAAATTTCTGCTTGCGTATGCTTTAGAAGCAAGAATTAAGAGGACTACATTCATTATTTCAGCTGAAAAATGCTTGGTTTTTGATTTGTAGTCAACATTAATGAAATGTCCCCAACAGCGTTTTCAGCCCGAGTGGAGCGCATTTTGACTGTTTTTTTTTAAAAACATCATTGTACATTGAAATTTCTGCTTGCGTATGCTTTAGAAGCAAGAATTAAGAGGACTACATTCATTATTTCAGCTGAAAAATGCTTAGTTTATGATTTATAGTCAACATTAAGGAAATGTTCCGAACAAGCGTTTTCAGCCCGAGTGGAGCACATTTTGACCGTTTTTTAAAAAACATCATTGTACATTGAAATTTCTGTTTGCGTATGCTTTAGAAGCAAGAATTAAGAGGACTACATTCATTATTTCAGCTGAAAAATGCTTAGTTTATGATTTATAGTCAACATTAATGTAATGTCCCAAACAAGCGTTTTCAGCCCGAGTGGAGCACATTTTGACTGTTTTTTTAAAAACATCATTGTACATTGAAATTTCTGCTTGCGTATGCTTTAGAAGCAAGAATTAAGAGGACTACATTCATTATTTCAGCTGAAAAATGCTTAGTTTATGATTTATAGTCAACATTAATGAAATGTCCCCAACAGCGTTTTCAGCCCGAGTGGAGCACATTTTGACTGTTTTTTTAAAAACATCATTGTACATTGAAATTTCTGCTTGCGAATGCTTTAGAAGCAAGAATTAAGAGGACTACATTCATTATTTCAGCTGAAAAATGCTTAGTTTTTGATTTGTAGTCAACATTAATGAAATGTCCCCAACAGCGTTTTCAGCCCGAGTGGAGCACATTTTGACTGTTTTTTTTAAAAACATCATTGTACATTGAAATTTCTGCTTGCGTATGCTTTAGAAGCAAGAATTAAGAGGACTACTTTCATTATTTCAGCTGAAAAATGCTTAGTTTTTGATTTGTAGTCAACATTAATGAAATGTCCCAACAGCGTTTTCAGCCCGAGTGGAGCGCATTTTGACTGTTTTTTTTAAAAACATCATTGTACATTGAAATTTCTGCTTGCGTATGCTTTAGAAGCAAGAATTAAGAGGACTACATTCATTATTTCAGCTGAAAAATGCTTATTTTATGATTTATAGTCAACATTAAGGAAATGTTCCGAACAAGCGTTTTCAGCCCGAGTGGAGCACATTTTGACCGTTTTTTAAAAAACATCATTGTACATTGAAATTTCTTTTTGCGTATGCTTTAGAAGCAAGAATTAAGAGGACTACATTCATTATTTCAGCTGAAAAATGCTTAGTTTATGATTTATAGTCAACATTAATGTCATGTCCCAAACAAGCGTTTTCAGCCCGAGTGGAGCACATTTTGACTGCTTTTTAAAAAACATCATTGTACATTGAAATTTCTGCTTGCGTATGCTTTAGAAGCAAGAATTAAGAGGACTACATTCATTATTTCAGCTGAAAAATGCTTAGTTTATGATTTATAGTCAACATTAATGAAATGTTCCAAACAAGCGTTTTCAGCCCGAGTGGAGCACATTTTGACCCTTTTTTTTAAAAACATCATTGTACATTGAAATTTCTGCTTGCGTATGCTTTAGAAGCAAGAATTAAGAGGACTACATTCATTATTTCAGCTGAAAAATGCTTAGTTTTTGATTTGTAGTCAACATTAATGAAATGTCCCCAACAGCGTTTTCAGCCCGAGTGGAGCGCATTTTGACTGTTTTTTTTAAAAACATCATTGTACATTGAAATTTCTGCTTGCGTATGCTTTAGAAGCAAGAATTAAGAGGACTACATTCATTATTTCAGCTGAAAAATGCTTAGTTTATGATTTATAGTCAACATTAAGGAAATGTTCCGAACAAGCGTTTTCAGCCCGAGTGGAGCACATTTTGACCGTTTTTTAAAAAACATCATTGTACATTGAAATTTCTTTTTGCGTATGCTTTAGAAGCAAGAATTAAGAGGACTACATTCATTATTTCAGCTGAAAAATGCTTAGTTTATGATTTATAGTCAACATTAATGTCATGTCCCAAACAAGCGTTTTCAGCCCGAGTGGAGCACATTTTGACTGTTTTTTTAAAAACATCATTGTACATTGAAATTTCTGCTTGCGTATGCTTTAGAAGCAAGAATTAAGAGGACTACATTCATTATTTCAGCTGAAAAATGCTTAGTTTATGATTTATAGTCAACATTAATGAAATGTTCCAAACAAGCGTTTTCAGCCCGAGTGGAGCACATTTTGACCCTTTTTTTAAAAACATCATTGTACATTGAAATTTCTGCTTGCGTATGCTTTAGAAGCAAGAATTAAGAGGACTACATTCATTATTTCAGCTGAAAAATGCTTAGTTTTTGATTTGTAGTCAACATTAATGAAATGTCCCCAACAGCGTTTTCAGCCGAGTGGAGCACATTTTGACTGTTTTTTTAAAAACATCATTGTACATTGAAATTTCTGCTTGCGTATGCTTTAGAAGCAAGAATTAAGAGGACTACATTCATTATTTCAGCTGAAAAATGCTTAGTTTATGATTTATAGTCAACATTAATGTCATGTCCCAAACAAGCGTTTTCAGCCCGAGTGGAGCACATTTTGACTGTTTTTTTAAAAACATCATTGTACATTGAAATTTCTGCTTGCGTATGCTTTAGAAGCAAGAATTAAGAGGACTACATTCATTATTTCAGCTGAAAAATGCTTAGTTTATGATTTATAGTCAACATTAATGTCATGTCCCAAACAAGCGTTTTCAGCCCGAGTGGAGCACATTTTGACTGTTTTTTTAAAAACATCATTGTACATTGAAATTTCTGCTTGCGTATGCTTTAGAAGCAAGAATTAAGAGGACTACATTCATTATTTCAGCTGAAAAATGCTTAGTTTATGATTTATAGTCAACATTAATGAAATGTTCCCAAACAAGCGTTTTCAGCCCGAGTGGAGCACATTTTGACCCTTTTTTTAAAAACATCATTGTACATTGAAATTTCTGCTTGCGTATGCTTTAGAAGCAAGAATTAAGAGGACTACATTCATTATTTCAGCTGAAAAATGCTTAGTTTATGATTTATAGTCAACATTAATGTCATGTCCCAAACAAGCGTTTTCAGCCCGAGTGGAGCACATTTTGACTGTTTTTTTAAAAACATCATTGTACATTGAAATTTCTGCTTGCGTATGCTTTAGAAGCAAGAATTAAGAGGACTACATTCATTATTTCAGCTGAAAAATGCTTAGTTTATGATTTATAGTCAACATTAATGAAATGTTCCAAACAAGCGTTTTCAGCCCGAGTGGAGCACATTTTGACCTTTTTTTAAAAACATCATTGTACATTGAAATTTCTGCTTGCGTATGCTTTAGAAGCAAGAATTAAGAGGACTACATTCATTATTTCAGCTGAAAAATGCTTAGTTTATGATTTATAGTCAACATTAAGGAAATGTTCCCGAACAAGCGTTTTCAGCCCGAGTGGAGCACATTTTGACCGTTTTTTAAAAAACATCATTGTACATTGAAATTTCTGTTTGCGTATGCTTTAGAAGCAAGAATTAAGAGGACTACATTCATTATTTCAGCTGAAAAATGCTTAGTTTATGATTTATAGTCAACATTAATGTAATGTCCCAAACAAGCGTTTTCAGCCCGAGTGGAGCACATTTTGACTGTTTTTTTAAAAACATCATTGTACATTGAAATTTCTGCTTGCGTATGCTTTAGAAGCAAGAATTAAGAGGACTACATTCATTATTTCAGCTGAAAAATGCTTAGTTTATGATTTATAGTCAACATTAATGAAATGTCCCCAACAGCGTTTTCAGCCCGAGTGGAGCACATTTTGACTGTTTTTTTAAAAACATCATTGTACATTGAAATTTCTGCTTGCGAATGCTTTAGAAGCAAGAATTAAGAGGACTACATTCATTATTTCAGCTGAAAAATGCTTAGTTTTTGATTTGTAGTCAACATTAATGAAATGTCCCCCAACAGCGTTTTCAGCCCGAGTGGAGCACATTTTGACTGTTTTTTTTAAAAACATCATTGTACATTGAAATTTCTGCTTGCGTATGCTTTAGAAGCAAGAATTAAGAGGACTACTTTCATTATTTCAGCTGAAAAATGCTTAGTTTTATGATTTGTAGTCAACATTAATGAAATGTCCCAACAGCGTTTTCAGCCCGAGTGGAGCGCATTTTGACTGTTTTTTTTAAAAACATCATTGTACATTGAAATTTCTGCTTGCGTATGCTTTAGAAGCAAGAATTAAGAGGACTACATTCATTATTTCAGCTGAAAAATGCTTAGTTTATGATTTATAGTCAACATTAAGGAAATGTTCCGAACAAGCGTTTTCAGCCCGAGTGGAGCACATTTTGACCGTTTTTTAAAAAACATCATTGTACATTGAAATTTCTTTTTGCGTATGCTTTAGAAGCAAGAATTAAGAGGACTACATTCATTATTTCAGCTGAAAAATGCTTAGTTTATGATTTATAGTCAACATTAATGTCATGTCCCAAACAAGCGTTTTCAGCCCGAGTGGAGCACATTTTGACTGCTTTTTTAAAAAACATCATTGTACATTGAAATTTCTGCTTGCGTATGCTTTAGAAGCAAGAATTAAGAGGACTACATTCATTATTTCAGCTGAAAAATGCTTAGTTTATGATTTATAGTCAACATTAATGAAATGTTCCAAACAAGCGTTTTCAGCCCGAGTGGAGCACATTTTGACCCTTTTTTTAAAAACATCATTGTACATTGAAATTTCTGCTTGCGTATGCTTTAGAAGCAAGAATTAAGAGGACTACATTCATTATTTCAGCTGAAAAATGCTTAGTTTTTGATTTGTAGTCAACATTAATGAAATGTCCCAACAAGCGTTTTCAGCCCGAGTGGGAGCGCATTTTGACTGTTTTTTTAAAAACATCATTGTACATTGAAATTTCTGCTTGCGTATGCTTTAGAAGCAAGAATTAAGAGGACTACATTCATTATTTCAGCTGAAAAATGCTTAGTTTATGATTTATAGTCAACATTAAGGAAATGTTCCGAACAAGCGTTTTCAGCCCGAGTGGAGCACATTTTGACTGTTTTTTTAAAAACATCATTGTACATTGAAATTTCTGCTTGCGTATGCTTTAGAAGCAAGAATTAAGAGGACTACATTCATTATTTCAGCTGAAAAATGCTTAGTTTATGATTTATAGTCAACATTAATGAAATGTTCCAAACAAGCGTTTTCAGCCCGAGTGGAGCACATTTTGACCCTTTTTTTAAAAACATCATTGTACATTGAAATTTCTGCTTGCGTATGCTTTAGAAGCAAGAATTAAGAGGACTACATTCATTATTTCAGCTGAAAAATGCTTAGTTTTTGATTTGTAGTCAACATTAATGAAATGTCCCCAACAGCGTTTTCAGCCCGAGTGGAGCACATTTTGACTGTTTTTTTAAAAACATCATTGTACATTGAAATTTCTGCTTGCGTATGCTTTAGAAGCAAGAATTAAGAGGACTACATTCATTATTTCAGCTGAAAAATGCTTAGTTTATGATTTATAGTCAACATTAATGTCATGTCCCAAACAAGCGTTTTCAGCCCGAGTGGAGCACATTTTGACTGTTTTTTTAAAAACATCATTGTACATTGAAATTTCTGCTTGCGTATGCTTTAGAAGCAAGAATTAAGAGGACTACATTCATTATTTCAGCTGAAAAATGCTTAGTTTATGATTTATAGTCAACATTAATGTCATGTCCCAAACAAGCGTTTTCAGCCGAGTGGAGCACATTTTGACTGTTTTTTTAAAAACATCATTGTACATTGAAATTTCTGCTTGCGTATGCTTTAGAAGCAAGAATTAAGAGGACTACATTCATTATTTCAGCTGAAAAATGCTTAGTTTATGATTTATAGTCAACATTAATGAAATGTTCCAAACAAGCGTTTTCAGCCCGAGTGGAGCACATTTTGACCCTTTTTTTAAAAACATCATTGTACATTGAAATTTCTGCTTGCGTATGCTTTAGAAGCAAGAATTAAGAGGACTACATTCATTATTTCAGCTGAAAAATGCTTAGTTTATGATTTATAGTCAACATTAATGTCATGTCCCAAACAAGCGTTTTCAGCCCGAGTGGAGCACATTTTGACTGTTTTTTTAAAAACATCATTGTACATTGAAATTTCTGCTTGCGTATGCTTTAGAAGCAAGAAATAAGAGGACTACATTCATTATTTCAGCTGAAAAATGCTTAGTTTATGATTTATAGTCAACATTAATGAAATGTTCCAAACAAGCGTTTTCAGCCCGAGTGGAGCACATTTTGACCCTTTTTTTTAAAAACATCATTGTACATTGAAATTTCTGCTTGCGTATGCTTTAGAAGCAAGAATTAAGAGGACTACATTCATTATTTCAGCTGAAAAATGCTTAGTTTTTGATTTGTAGTCAACATTAATGAAATGTCCCCAACAGCGTTTTCAGCCCGAGTGGAGCGCATTTTGACTGTTTTTTTTAAAAACATCATTGTACATTGAAATTTCTGCTTGCGTATGCTTTAGAAGCAAGAATTAAGAGGACTACATTCATTATTTCAGCTGAAAAATGCTTAGTTTATGATTTATAGTCAACATTAAGGAAATGTTCCGAACAAGCGTTTTCAGCCCGAGTGGAGCACATTTTGACCGTTTTTTAAAAAACATCATTGTACATTGAAATTTCTTTTGCGTATGCTTTAGAAGCAAGAATTAAGAGGACTACATTCATTATTTCAGCTGAAAAATGCTTAGTTTATGATTTATAGTCAACATTAAGGAAATGTTCCGAACAAGCGTTTTCAGCCCGAGTGGAGCACATTTTGACCGTTTTTTTAAAAACATCATTGTACATTGAAATTTCTTTTTGCGTATGCTTTAGAAGCAAGAATTAAGAGGACTACATTCATTATTTCAGCTGAAAAATGCTTAGTTTATGATTTATAGTCAACATTAATGAAATGTTCCAAACAAGCGTTTTCAGCCCGAGTGGAGCACATTTTGACCCTTTTTTAAAAACATCATTGTACATTGAAATTTCTGCTTGCGTATGCTTTAGAAGCAAGAATTAAGAGGACTACATTCATTATTTCAGCTGAAAAATGCTTAGTTTTTGATTTGTAGTCAACATTAATGAAATGTCCCCAACAGCGTTTTCAGCCCGAGTGGAGCGCATTTTGACTGTTTTTTTTAAAAACATCATTGTACATTGAAATTTCTGCTTGCGTATGCTTTAGAAGCAAGAATTAAGAGGACTACATTCATTATTTCAGCTGAAAAATGCTTAGTTTATGATTTATAGTCAACATTAAGGAAATGTTCCGAACAAGCGTTTTCAGCCCGAGTGGAGCACATTTTGACCGTTTTTTAAAAAACATCATTGTACATTGAAATTTCTTTTTGCGTATGCTTTAGAAGCAAGAATTAAGAGGACTACATTCATTATTTCAGCTGAAAAATGCTTAGTTTATGATTTATAGTCAACATTAAGGAAATGTTCCGAACAAGCGTTTTCAGCCCGAGTGGAGCACATTTTGACCGTTTTTTAAAAAACATCATTGTACATTGAAATTTCTTTTTGCGTATGCTTTAGAAGCAAGAATTAAGAGGACTACATTCATTATTTCAGCTGAAAAATGCTTAGTTTATGATTTATAGTCAACATTAATGAAATGTTCCAAACAAGCGTTTTCAGCCCGAGTGGAGCACATTTTGACCCTTTTTTAAAAACATCATTGTACATTGAAATTTCTGCTTGCGTATGCTTTAGAAGCAAGAATTAAGAGGACTACATTCATTATTTCAGCTGAAAAATGCTTAGTTTTTGATTTGTAGTCAACATTAATGAAATGTCCCCAACAGCGTTTTCAGCCCGAGTGGAGCGCATTTTGACTGTTTTTTTTAAAAACATCATTGTACATTGAAATTTCTGCTTGCGTATGCTTTAGAAGCAAGAATTAAGAGGACTACATTCATTATTTCAGCTGAAAAATGCTTAGTTTATGATTTATAGTCAACATTAAGGAAATGTTCCGAACAAGCGTTTTCAGCCCGAGTGGAGCACATTTTGACCGTTTTTTAAAAAACATCATTGTACATTGAAATTTCTTTTTGCGTATGCTTTAGAAGCAAGAATTAAGAGGACTACATTCATTATTTCAGCTGAAAAATGCTTAGTTTATGATTTATAGTCAACATTAATGTCATGTCCCAAACAAGCGTTTTCAGCCCGAGTGGAGCACATTTTGACTGTTTTTTAAAAACATCATTGTACATTGAAATTTCTGCTTGCGTATGCTTTAGAAGCAAGAATTAAGAGGACTACATTCATTATTTCAGCTGAAAAATGCTTAGTTTATGATTTATAGTCAACATTAATGAAATGTTCCAAACAAGCGTTTTCAGCCCGAGTGGAGCACATTTTGACCCTTTTTTTAAAAACATCATTGTACATTGAAATTTCTGCTTGCGTATGCTTTAGAAGCAAGAATTAAGAGGACTACATTCATTATTTCAGCTGAAAAATGCTTAGTTTTTGATTTGTAGTCAACATTAATGAAATGTCCCCAACAGCGTTTTCAGCCCGAGTGGAGCGCATTTTGACTGTTTTTTTTAAAAACATCATTGTACATTGAAATTTCTGCTTGCGTATGCTTTAGAAGCAAGAATTAAGAGGACTACATTCATTATTTCAGCTGAAAAATGCTTAGTTTATGATTTATAGTCAACATTAAGGAAATGTTCCGAACAAGCGTTTTCAGCCCGAGTGGAGCACATTTTGACCGTTTTTTAAAAAACATCATTGTACATTGAAATTTCTTTTTGCGTATGCTTTAGAAGCAAGAATTAAGAGGACTACATTCATTATTTCAGCTGAAAAATGCTTAGTTTATGATTTATAGTCAACATTAATGTCATGTCCCAAACAAGCGTTTTCAGCCCGAGTGGAGCACATTTTGACTGCTTTTTTAAAAACATCATTGTACATTGAAATTTCTGCTTGCGTATGCTTTAGAAGCAAGAATTAAGAGGACTACATTCATTATTTCAGCTGAAAAATGCTTAGTTTATGATTTATAGTCAACATTAATGAAATGTTCCAAACAAGCGTTTTCAGCCCGAGTGGAGCACATTTTGACCCTTTTTTTAAAAACATCATTGTACATTGAAATTTCTGCTTGCGTATGCTTTAGAAGCAAGAATTAAGAGGACTACATTCATTATTTCAGCTGAAAAATGCTTAGTTTTTGATTTGTAGTCAACATTAATGAAATGTCCCCAACAGCGTTTTCAGCCCGAGTGGAGCGCATTTTGACTGTTTTTTTTAAAAACATCATTGTACATTGAAATTTCTGCTTGCGTATGCTTTAGAAGCAAGAATTAAGAGGACTACATTCATTATTTCAGCTGAAAAATGCTTAGTTTATGATTTATAGTCAACATTAAGGAAATGTTCCGAACAAGCGTTTTCAGCCCGAGTGGAGCACATTTTGACCGTTTTTTAAAAAACATCATTGTACATTGAAATTTCTTTTTGCGTATGCTTTAGAAGCAAGAATTAAGAGGACTACATTCATTATTTCAGCTGAAAAATGCTTAGTTTATGATTTATAGTCAACATTAATGTCATGTCCCAAACAAGCGTTTTCAGCCCGAGTGGAGCACATTTTGACTGCTTTTTTAAAAACATCATTGTACATTGAAATTTCTGCTTGCGTATGCTTTAGAAGCAAGAATTAAGAGGACTACATTCATTATTTCAGCTGAAAAATGCTTAGTTTATGATTTATAGTCAACATTAATGAAATGTTCCAAACAAGCGTTTTCAGCCCGAGTGGAGCACATTTTGACCCTTTTTTTAAAAACATCATTGTACATTGAAATTTCTGCTTGCGTATGCTTTAGAAGCAAGAATTAAGAGGACTACATTCATTATTTCAGCTGAAAAATGCTTAGTTTATGATTTATAGTCAACATTAATGTCATGTCCCAAACAAGCGTTTTCAGCCCGAGTGGAGCACATTTTGACTGTTTTTTTAAAAACATCATTGTACATTGAAATTTCTGCTTGCGTATGCTTTAGAAGCAAGAATTAAGAGGACTACATTCATTATTTCAGCTGAAAAATGCTTAGTTTATGATTTATAGTCAACATTAATGAAATGTTCCAAACAAGCGTTTTCAGCCCGAGTGGAGCACATTTTGACCCTTTTTTTAAAAACATCATTGTACATTGAAATTTCTGCTTGCGTATGCTTTAGAAGCAAGAATTAAGAGGACTACATTCATTATTTCAGCTGAAAAATGCTTAGTTTATGATTTATAGTCAACATTAATGTCATGTCCCAAACAAGCGTTTTCAGCCCGAGTGGAGCACATTTTGACTGTTTTTTTAAAAACATCATTGTACATTGAAATTTCTGCTTGCGTATGCTTTAGAAGCAAGAATTAAGAGGACTACATTCATTATTTCAGCTGAAAAATGCTTAGTTTATGATTTATAGTCAACATTAATGAAATGTTCCAAACAAGCGTTTTCAGCCCGAGTGGAGCACATTTTGACCCTTTTTTTAAAAACATCATTGTACATTGAAATTTCTGCTTGCGTATGCTTTAGAAGCAAGAATTAAGAGGACTACATTCATTATTTCAGCTGAAAAATGCTTAGTTTTTGATTTGTAGTCAACATTAATGAAATGTCCCCAACAGCGTTTTCAGCCCGAGTGGAGCACATTTTGACCCTTTTTTTAAAAACATCATTGTACATTGAAATTTCTGCTTGCGTATGCTTTAGAAGCAAGAATTAAGAGGACTACATTCATTATTTCAGCTGAAAAATGCTTAGTTTTTGATTTGTAGTCAACATTAATGAAATGTCCCCAACAGCGTTTTCAGCCCGAGTGGAGCGCATTTTGACTGTTTTTTCTAAAAACATCATTGTACATTGAAATTTCTGCTTGCGTATGCTTTAGAAGCAAGAATTAAGAGGACTACATTCATTATTTCAGCTGAAAAATGCTTAGTTTATGATTTATAGTCAACATTAAGGAAATGTTCCGAACAAGCGTTTTCAGCCCGAGTGGAGCACATTTTGACCGTTTTTTAAAAAACATCATTGTACATTGAAATTTCTTTTTGCGTATGCTTTAGAAGCAAGAATTAAGAGGACTACATTCATTATTTCAGCTGAAAAATGCTTAGTTTTTGATTTGTAGTCAACATTAATGAAATGTCCCCAACAGCGTTTTCAGCCCGAGTGGAGCGCATTTTGACTGTTTTTTTTAAAAACATCATTGTACATTGAAATTTCTGCTTGCGTATGCTTTAGAAGCAAGAATTAAGAGGACTACATTCATTATTTCAGCTGAAAAATGCTTAGTTTATGATTTATAGTCAACATTAAGGAAATGTTCCGAACAAGCGTTTTCAGCCCGAGTGGAGCACATTTTGACCGTTTTTTAAAAAACATCATTGTACATTGAAATTTCTGTTTGCGTATGCTTTAGAAGCAAGAATTAAGAGGACTACATTCATTATTTCAGCTGAAAAATGCTTAGTTTATGATTTATAGTCAACATTAATGTAATGTCCCAAACAAGCGTTTTCAGCCCGAGTGGAGCACATTTTGACTGTTTTTTTAAAAACATCATTGTACATTGAAATTTCTGCTTGCGTATGCTTTAGAAGCAAGAATTAAGAGGACTACATTCATTATTTCAGCTGAAAAATGCTTAGTTTATGATTTATAGTCAACATTAATGTCATGTCCCAAACAAGCGTTTTCAGCCCGAGTGGAGCACATTTTGACTGTTTTTTTAAAAACATCATTGTACATTGAAATTTCTGCTTGCGTATGCATTAGAAGCAAGAATTAAGAGGACTACATTCATTATTTCAGCTGAAAAATGCTTAGTTTTTGATTTGTAGTCAACATTAATGAAATGTCCCCAACAGCGTTTTCAGCCCGAGTGGAGCGCATTTTGACCCTTTTTTTAAAAACATCATTGTACATTGAAATTTCTGCTTGCGTATGTTTTAGAAGCAAGAATTAAGAGGACTACATTCAATATTTCAGCTGAAAAATGCTTAGTTTATGATTTATAGTCAACATTAAGGAAATGTTCCGAACAAGCGTTTTCAGCCCGAGTGGAGCACATTTTGACCGTTTTTTAAAAAACATCATTGTACATTGAAATTTCTTTTTGCGTATGCTTTAGAAGCAAGAATTAAGAGGACTACATTCATTATTTCAGCTGAAAAATGCTTAGTTTATGATTTATAGTCAACATTAATGTCATGTCCCAAACAAGCGTTTTCAGCCCGAGTGGAGCACATTTTGACTGTTTTTTTAAAAACATCATTGTACATTGAAATTTCTGCTTGCGTATGCTTTAGAAGCAAGAATTAAGAGGACTACATTCATTATTTCAGCTGAAAAATGCTTAGTTTATGATTTATAGTCAACATTAATGAAATGTTCCAAACAAGCGTTTTCAGCCCGAGTGGAGCACATTTTGACCCTTTTTTTAAAAACATCATTGTACATTGAAATTTCTGCTTGCGTATGCTTTAGAAGCAAGAATTAAGAGGACTACATTCATTATTTCAGCTGAAAAATGCTTAGTTTTTGATTTGTAGTCAACATTAATGAAATGTCCCCAACAGCGTTTTCAGCCCGAGTGGAGCGCATTTTGACTGTTTTTTTTAAAAACATCATTGTACATTGAAATTTCTGCTTGCGTATGCTTTAGAAGCAAGAATTAAGAGGACTACATTCATTATTTCAGCTGAAAAATGCTTAGTTTATGATTTATAGTCAACATTAAGGAAATGTTCCGAACAAGCGTTTTCAGCCCGAGTGGAGCACATTTTGACCGTTTTTTAAAAAACATCATTGTACATTGAAATTTCTTTTTGCGTATGCTTTAGAAGCAACAATTAAGAGGACTACATTCATTATTTCAGCTGAAAAATGCTTAGTTTATGATTTATAGTCAACATTAATGTAATGTCCCAAACAAGCGTTTTCAGCCCGAGTGGAGCACATTTTGACTGTTTTTTTAAAAACATCATTGTACATTGAAATTTCTGCTTGCGTATGCTTTAGAAGCAAGAATTAAGAGGACTACATTCATTATTTCAGCTGAAAAATGCTTAGTTTATGATTTATAGTCAACATTAATGTCATGTCCCAAACAAGCGTTTTCAGCCCGAGTGGAGCACATTTTGACTGTTTTTTTAAAAACATCATTGTACATTGAAATTTCTGCTTGCGTATGCTTTAGAAGCAAGAATTAAGAGGACTACATTCATTATTTCAGCTGAAAAATGCTTAGTTTATGATTTATAGTCAACATTAATGAAATGTTCCAAACAAGCGTTTTCAGCCCGAGTGGAGCACATTTTGACCCTTTTTTTAAAAACATCATTGTACATTGAAATTTCTTCTTGCGTATGCTTTAGAAGCAAGAATTAAGAGGACTACATTCATTATTTCAGCTGAAAAATGCTTAATTTTTGATTTGTAGTCAACATTAATGAAATGTCCCCAACAGCGTTTTCAGCCCGAGTGGAGCGCATTTTGACTGTTTTTTTTAAAAACATCATTGTACATTGAAATTTCTGCTTGCGTATGCTTTAGAAGCAAGAATTAAGAGGACTACATTCATTATTTCAGCTGAAAAATGCTTAGTTTATGATTTATAGTCAACATTAAGGAAATGTTCCAAACAAGCGTTTTCAGCCCGAGTGGAGCACATTTTGACCGTTTTTTTAAAAACATCATTGTACATTGAAATTTCTGTTTGCGTATGCTTTAGAAGCAAGAATTAAGAGGACTACATTCATTATTTCAGCTGAAAAATGCTTAGTTTATGATTTATAGTCAACATTAATGAAATGTTCCAAACAAGCGTTTTCAGCCCGAGTGGAGCACATTTTGACCCTTTTTTTAAAAACATCATTGTACATTGAAATTTCTGCTTGCGTATGCTTTAGAAGCAAGAATTAAGAGGACTACATTCATTATTTCAGCTGAAAAATGCTTAGTTTTTGATTTGTAGTCAACATTAATGAAATGTCCCCAACAGCGTTTTCAGCCCGAGTGGAGCGCATTTTGACTGTTTTTTCTAAAAACATCATTGTACATTGAAATTTCTGCTTGCGTATGCTTTAGAAGCAAGAATTAAGAGGACTACATTCATTATTTCAGCTGAAAAATGCTTAGTTTATGATTTATAGTCAACATTAATGAAATGTTCCAAACAAGCGTTTTCAGCCCGAGTGGAGCACATTTTGACCCTTTTTTTAAAAACATCATTGTACATTGAAATTTCTGCTTGCGTATGCTTTAGAAGCAAGAATTAAGAGGACTACATTCATTATTTCAGCTGAAAAATGCTTGGTTTTTGATTTGTAGTCAACATTAATGAAATGTCCCCAACAGCGTTTTCAGCCCGAGTGGAGCGCATTTTGACTGTTTTTTTTAAAAACATCATTGTACATTGAAATTTCTGCTTGCGTATGCTTTAGAAGCAAGAATTAAGAGGACTACATTCATTATTTCAGCTGAAAAATGCTTAGTTTATGATTTATAGTCAACATTAAGGAAATGTTCCGAACAAGCGTTTTCAGCCCGAGTGGAGCACATTTTGACCGTTTTTTAAAAAACATCATTGTACATTGAAATTTCTGTTTGCGTATGCTTTAGAAGCAAGAATTAAGAGGACTACATTCATTATTTCAGCTGAAAAATGCTTAGTTTTTGATTTGTAGTCAACATTAATGAAATGTCCCCAACAGCGTTTTCAGCCCGAGTGGAGCGCATTTTGACCCTTTTTTTAAAAACATCATTGTACATTGAAATTTCTGCTTGCGTATGCTTTAGAAGCAAGAATTAAGAGGACTACATTCATTATTTCAGCTGAAAAATGCTTAGTTTATGATTTATAGTCAACATTAAGGAAATGTTCCGAACAAGCGTTTTCAGCCCGAGTGGAGCACATTTTGACCGTTTTTTAAAAAACATCATTGTACATTGAAATTTCTGTTTGCGTATGCTTTAGAAGCAAGAATTAAGAGGACTACATTCATTATTTCAGCTGAAAAATGCTTAGTTTTTGATTTGTAGTCAACATTAATGAAATGTCCCCAACAGCGTTTTCAGCCCGAGTGGAGCGCATTTTGACCCTTTTTTTAAAAACATCATTGTACATTGAAATTTCTGCTTGCGTATGTTTTAGAAGCAAGAATTAAGAGGACTACATTCAATATTTCAGCTGAAAAATGCTTAGTTTATGATTTATAGTCAACATTAAGGAAATGTTCCGAACAAGCGTTTTCAGCCCGAGTGGAGCACATTTTGACCGTTTTTTAAAAAACATCATTGTACATTGAAATTTCTTTTTGCGTATGCTTTAGAAGCAAGAATTAAGAGGACTACATTCATTATTTCAGCTGAAAAATGCTTAGTTTATGATTTATAGTCAACATTAATGTCATGTCCCAAACAAGCGTTTTCAGCCCGAGTGGAGCACATTTTGACTGTTTTTTTAAAAACATCATTGTACATTGAAATTTCTGCTTGCGTATGCTTTAGAAGCAAGAATTAAGAGGACTACATTCATTATTTCAGCTGAAAAATGCTTAGTTTATGATTTATAGTCAACATTAATGAAATGTTCCAAACAAGCGTTTTCAGCCCGAGTGGAGCACATTTTGACCCTTTTTTTAAAAACATCATTGTACATTGAAATTTCTGCTTGCGTATGCTTTAGAAGCAAGAATTAAGAGGACTACTTTCATTATTTCAGCTGAAAAATGCTTAGTTTTTGATTTGTAGTCAACATTAATGAAATGTCCCCAACAGCGTTTTCAGCCCGAGTGGAGCGCATTTTGACTGTTTTTTTTAAAAACATCATTGTACATTGAAATTTCTGCTTGCGTATGCTTTAGAAGCAAGAATTAAGAGGACTACATTCATTATTTCAGCTGAAAAATGCTTAGTTTATGATTTATAGTCAACATTAAGGAAATGTTCCGAACAAGCGTTTTCAGCCCGAGTGGAGCACATTTTGACCGTTTTTTAAAAAACATCATTGTACATTGAAATTTCTTTTTGCGTATGCTTTAGAAGCAACAATTAAGAGGACTACATTCATTATTTCAGCTGAAAAATGCTTAGTTTATGATTTATAGTCAACATTAATGTAATGTCCCAAACAAGCGTTTTCAGCCCGAGTGGAGCACATTTTGACTGTTTTTTTAAAAACATCATTGTACATTGAAATTTCTGCTTGCGTATGCTTTAGAAGCAAGAATTAAGAGGACTACATTCATTATTTCAGCTGAAAAATGCTTAGTTTATGATTTATAGTCAACATTAATGAAATGTCCCCAACAGCGTTTTCAGCCCGAGTGGAGCACATTTTGACTGTTTTTTTAAAAACATCATTGTACATTGAAATTTCTGCTTGCGAATGCTTTAGAAGCAAGAATTAAGAGGACTACATTCATTATTTCAGCTGAAAAATGCTTAGTTTTTGATTTGTAGTCAACATTAATGAAATGTCCCCAACAGCGTTTTCAGCCCGAGTGGAGCACATTTTGACTGTTTTTTTTAAAAACATCATTGTACATTGAAATTTCTGCTTGCGTATGCTTTAGAAGCAAGAATTAAGAGGACTACTTTCATTATTTCAGCTGAAAAATGCTTAGTTTTTGATTTGTAGTCAACATTAATGAAATGTCCCCAACAGCGTTTTCAGCCCGAGTGGAGCGCATTTTGACTGTTTTTTTTAAAAACATCATTGTACATTGAAATTTCTGCTTGCGTATGCTTTAGAAGCAAGAATTAAGAGGACTACATTCATTATTTCAGCTGAAAAATGCTTAGTTTATGATTTATAGTCAACATTAAGGAAATGTTCCGAACAAGCGTTTTCAGCCCGAGTGGAGCACATTTTGACCGTTTTTTAAAAAACATCATTGTACATTGAAATTTCTTTTTGCGTATGCTTTAGAAGCAAGAATTAAGAGGACTACATTCATTATTTCAGCTGAAAAATGCTTAGTTTATGATTTATAGTCAACATTAATGTCATGTCCCAAACAAGCGTTTTCAGCCCGAGTGGAGCACATTTTGACTGCTTTTTTAAAAACATCATTGTACATTGAAATTTCTGCTTGCGTATGCTTTAGAAGCAAGAATTAAGAGGACTACATTCATTATTTCAGCTGAAAAATGCTTAGTTTATGATTTATAGTCAACATTAATGAAATGTTCCAAACAAGCGTTTTCAGCCCGAGTGGAGCACATTTTGACCCTTTTTTTAAAAACATCATTGTACATTGAAATTTCTGCTTGCGTATGCTTTAGAAGCAAGAATTAAGAGGACTACATTCATTATTTCAGCTGAAAAATGCTTAGTTTATGATTTATAGTCAACATTAATGAAATGTTCCAAACAAGCGTTTTCAGCCCGAGTGGAGCACATTTTGACCCTTTTTTTAAAAACATCATTGTACATTGAAATTTCTGCTTGCGTATGCTTTAGAAGCAAGAATTAAGAGGACTACATTCATTATTTCAGCTGAAAAATGCTTAGTTTTTGATTTGTAGTCAACATTAATGAAATGTCCCCAACAGCGTTTTCAGCCCGAGTGGAGCACATTTTGACTGTTTTTTTAAAAACATCATTGTACATTGAAATTTCTGCTTGCGTATGCTTTAGAAGCAAGAATTAAGAGGACTACATTCATTATTTCAGCTGAAAAATGCTTAGTTTATGATTTATAGTCAACATTAATGAAATGTTCCAAACAAGCGTTTTCAGCCCGAGTGGAGCACATTTTGACCCTTTTTTTAAAAACATCATTGTACATTGAAATTTCTGCTTGCGTATGCTTTAGAAGCAAGAATTAAGAGGACTACATTCATTATTTCAGCTGAAAAATGCTTAGTTTATGATTTATAGTCAACATTAATGTCATGTCCCAAACAAGCGTTTTCAGCCCGAGTGGAGCACATTTTGACTGTTTTTTTAAAAACATCATTGTACATTGAAATTTCTGCTTGCGTATGCTTTAGAAGCAAGAATTAAGAGGACTACATTCATTATTTCAGCTGAAAAATGCTTAGTTTATGATTTATAGTCAACATTAATGAAATGTTCCAAACAAGCGTTTTCAGCCCGAGTGGAGCACATTTTGACCCTTTTTTTAAAAACATCATTGTACATTGAAATTTCTGCTTGCGTATGCTTTAGAAGCAAGAATTAAGAGGACTACATTCATTATTTCAGCTGAAAAATGCTTAGTTTATGATTTATAGTCAACATTAATGTCATGTCCCAAACAAGCGTTTTCAGCCCGAGTGGAGCACATTTTGACTGTTTTTTTAAAAACATCATTGTACATTGAAATTTCTGCTTGCGTATGCTTTAGAAGCAAGAATTAAGAGGACTACATTCATTATTTCAGCTGAAAAATGCTTAGTTTATGATTTATAGTCAACATTAATGAAATGTTCCAAACAAGCGTTTTCAGCCCGAGTGGAGCACATTTTGACCCTTTTTTTAAAAACATCATTGTACATTGAAATTTCTGCTTGCGTATGCTTTAGAAGCAAGAATTAAGAGGACTACATTCATTATTTCAGCTGAAAAATGCTTAGTTTATGATTTATAGTCAACATTAATGTCATGTCCCAAACAAGCGTTTTCAGCCCGAGTGGAGCACATTTTGACTGTTTTTTTAAAAACATCATTGTACATTGAAATTTCTGCTTGCGTATGCTTTAGAAGCAAGAATTAAGAGGACTACATTCATTATTTCAGCTGAAAAATGCTTAGTTTATGATTTATAGTCAACATTAATGAAATGTTCCAAACAAGCGTTTTCAGCCCGAGTGGAGCACATTTTGACCCTTTTTTTAAAAACATCATTGTACATTGAAATTTCTGCTTGCGTATGCTTTAGAAGCAAGAATTAAGAGGACTACATTCATTATTTCAGCTGAAAAATGCTTAGTTTTTGATTTGTAGTCAACATTAATGAAATGTCCCCAACAGCGTTTTCAGCCCGAGTGGAGCGCATTTTGACTGTTTTTTTTAAAAACATCATTGTACATTGAAATTTCTGCTTGCGTATGCTTTAGAAGCAAGAATTAAGAGGACTACATTCATTATTTCAGCTGAAAAATGCTTAGTTTATGATTTATAGTCAACATTAAGGAAATGTTCCGAACAAGCGTTTTCAGCCCGAGTGGAGCACATTTTGACCGTTTTTTAAAAAACATCATTGTACATTGAAATTTCTTTTTGCGTATGCTTTAGAAGCAAGAATTAAGAGGACTACATTCATTATTTCAGCTGAAAAATGCTTAGTTTATGATTTATAGTCAACATTAATGTCATGTCCCAAACAAGCGTTTTCAGCCCGAGTGGAGCACATTTTGACTGCTTTTTTAAAAACATCATTGTACATTGAAATTTCTGCTTGCGTATGCTTTAGAAGCAAGAATTAAGAGGACTACATTCATTATTTCAGCTGAAAAATGCTTAGTTTATGATTTATAGTCAACATTAATGAAATGTTCCAAACAAGCGTTTTCAGCCCGAGTGGAGCACATTTTGACCCTTTTTTTAAAAACATCATTGTACATTGAAATTTCTGCTTGCGTATGCTTTAGAAGCAAGAATTAAGAGGACTACATTCATTATTTCAGCTGAAAAATGCTTGGTTTTTGATTTGTAGTCAACATTAATGAAATGTCCCCAACAGCGTTTTCAGCCCGAGTGGAGCGCATTTTGACTGTTTTTTTTAAAAACATCATTGTACATTGAAATTTCTGCTTGCGTATGCTTTAGAAGCAAGAATTAAGAGGACTACATTCATTATTTCAGCTGAAAAATGCTTAGTTTATGATTTATAGTCAACATTAAGGAAATGTTCCGAACAAGCGTTTTCAGCCCGAGTGGAGCACATTTTGACCGTTTTTTAAAAAACATCATTGTACATTGAAATTTCTGTTTGCGTATGCTTTAGAAGCAAGAATTAAGAGGACTACATTCATTATTTCAGCTGAAAAATGCTTAGTTTATGATTTATAGTCAACATTAATGTAATGTCCCAAACAAGCGTTTTCAGCCCGAGTGGAGCACATTTTGACTGTTTTTTTAAAAACATCATTGTACATTGAAATTTCTGCTTGCGTATGCTTTAGAAGCAAGAATTAAGAGGACTACATTCATTATTTCAGCTGAAAAATGCTTAGTTTATGATTTATAGTCAACATTAATGAAATGTCCCCAACAGCGTTTTCAGCCCGAGTGGAGCACATTTTGACTGTTTTTTTAAAAACATCATTGTACATTGAAATTTCTGCTTGCGAATGCTTTAGAAGCAAGAATTAAGAGGACTACATTCATTATTTCAGCTGAAAAATGCTTAGTTTTTGATTTGTAGTCAACATTAATGAAATGTCCCCAACAGCGTTTTCAGCCCGAGTGGAGCACATTTTGACTGTTTTTTTTAAAAACATCATTGTACATTGAAATTTCTGCTTGCGTATGCTTTAGAAGCAAGAATTAAGAGGACTACTTTCATTATTTCAGCTGAAAAATGCTTAGTTTTTGATTTGTAGTCAACATTAATGAAATGTCCCCAACAGCGTTTTCAGCCCGAGTGGAGCGCATTTTGACTGTTTTTTTTAAAAACATCATTGTACATTGAAATTTCTGCTTGCGTATGCTTTAGAAGCAAGAATTAAGAGGACTACATTCATTATTTCAGCTGAAAAATGCTTAGTTTATGATTTATAGTCAACATTAAGGAAATGTTCCGAACAAGCGTTTTCAGCCCGAGTGGAGCACATTTTGACCGTTTTTTAAAAAACATCATTGTACATTGAAATTTCTTTTTGCGTATGCTTTAGAAGCAAGAATTAAGAGGACTACATTCATTATTTCAGCTGAAAAATGCTTAGTTTATGATTTATAGTCAACATTAATGTCATGTCCCAAACAAGCGTTTTCAGCCCGAGTGGAGCACATTTTGACTGCTTTTTTAAAAACATCATTGTACATTGAAATTTCTGCTTGCGTATGCTTTAGAAGCAAGAATTAAGAGGACTACATTCATTATTTCAGCTGAAAAATGCTTAGTTTATGATTTATAGTCAACATTAATGAAATGTTCCAAACAAGCGTTTTCAGCCCGAGTGGAGCACATTTTGACCCTTTTTTTAAAAACATCATTGTACATTGAAATTTCTGCTTGCGTATGCTTTAGAAGCAAGAATTAAGAGGACTACATTCATTATTTCAGCTGAAAAATGCTTAGTTTATGATTTATAGTCAACATTAATGAAATGTTCCAAACAAGCGTTTTCAGCCCGAGTGGAGCACATTTTGACCCTTTTTTTAAAAACATCATTGTACATTGAAATTTCTGCTTGCGTATGCTTTAGAAGCAAGAATTAAGAGGACTACATTCATTATTTCAGCTGAAAAATGCTTAGTTTTTGATTTGTAGTCAACATTAATGAAATGTCCCCAACAGCGTTTTCAGCCCGAGTGGAGCGCATTTTGACTGTTTTTTCTAAAAACATCATTGTACATTGAAATTTCTGCTTGCGTATGCTTTAGAAGCAAGAATTAAGAGGACTACATTCATTATTTCAGCTGAAAAATGCTTAGTTTATGATTTATAGTCAACATTAAGGAAATGTTCCGAACAAGCGTTTTCAGCCCGAGTGGAGCACATTTTGACCGTTTTTTAAAAAACATCATTGTACATTGAAATTTCTTTTTGCGTATGCTTTAGAAGCAAGAATTAAGAGGACTACATTCATTATTTCAGCTGAAAAATGCTTAGTTTTTGATTTGTAGTCAACATTAATGAAATGTCCCCAACAGCGTTTTCAGCCCGAGTGGAGCGCATTTTGACTGTTTTTTTTAAAAACATCATTGTACATTGAAATTTCTGCTTGCGTATGCTTTAGAAGCAAGAATTAAGAGGACTACATTCATTATTTCAGCTGAAAAATGCTTAGTTTATGATTTATAGTCAACATTAAGGAAATGTTCCGAACAAGCGTTTTCAGCCCGAGTGGAGCACATTTTGACCGTTTTTTAAAAAACATCATTGTACATTGAAATTTCTGTTTGCGTATGCTTTAGAAGCAAGAATTAAGAGGACTACATTCATTATTTCAGCTGAAAAATGCTTAGTTTATGATTTATAGTCAACATTAAGGAAATGTTCCGAACAAGCGTTTTCAGCCCGAGTGGAGCACATTTTGACCGTTTTTTAAAAAACATCATTGTACATTGAAATTTCTTTTTGCGTATGCTTTAGAAGCAAGAATTAAGAGGACTACATTCATTATTTCAGCTGAAAAATGCTTAGTTTATGATTTATAGTCAACATTAATGTCATGTCCCAAACAAGCGTTTTCAGCCCGAGTGGAGCACATTTTGACTGCTTTTTTAAAAACATCATTGTACATTGAAATTTCTGCTTGCGTATGCTTTAGAAGCAAGAATTAAGAGGACTACATTCATTATTTCAGCTGAAAAATGCTTAGTTTATGATTTATAGTCAACATTAATGAAATGTTCCAAACAAGCGTTTTCAGCCCGAGTGGAGCACATTTTGACCCTTTTTTTAAAAACATCATTGTACATTGAAATTTCTGCTTGCGTATGCTTTAGAAGCAAGAATTAAGAGGACTACATTCATTATTTCAGCTGAAAAATGCTTAGTTTATGATTTATAGTCAACATTAATGTCATGTCCCAAACAAGCGTTTTCAGCCCGAGTGGAGCACATTTTGACTGTTTTTTTAAAAACATCATTGTACATTGAAATTTCTGCTTGCGTATGCTTTAGAAGCAAGAATTAAGAGGACTACATTCATTATTTCAGCTGAAAAATGCTTAGTTTATGATTTATAGTCAACATTAATGAAATGTTCCAAACAAGCGTTTTCAGCCCGAGTGGAGCACATTTTGACCCTTTTTTTAAAAACATCATTGTACATTGAAATTTCTGCTTGCGTATGCTTTAGAAGCAAGAATTAAGAGGACTACATTCATTATTTCAGCTGAAAAATGCTTAGTTTATGATTTATAGTCAACATTAATGTCATGTCCCAAACAAGCGTTTTCAGCCCGAGTGGAGCACATTTTGACTGTTTTTTTAAAAACATCATTGTACATTGAAATTTCTGCTTGCGTATGCTTTAGAAGCAAGAATTAAGAGGACTACATTCATTATTTCAGCTGAAAAATGCTTAGTTTATGATTTATAGTCAACATTAATGAAATGTTCCAAACAAGCGTTTTCAGCCCGAGTGGAGCACATTTTGACCCTTTTTTTAAAAACATCATTGTACATTGAAATTTCTGCTTGCGTATGCTTTAGAAGCAAGAATTAAGAGGACTACATTCATTATTTCAGCTGAAAAATGCTTAGTTTTTGATTTGTAGTCAACATTAATGAAATGTCCCCAACAGCGTTTTCAGCCCGAGTGGAGCGCATTTTGACTGTTTTTTTTAAAAACATCATTGTACATTGAAATTTCTGCTTGCGTATGCTTTAGAAGCAAGAATTAAGAGGACTACATTCATTATTTCAGCTGAAAAATGCTTAGTTTATGATTTATAGTCAACATTAAGGAAATGTTCCGAACAAGCGTTTTCAGCCCGAGTGGAGCACATTTTGACCGTTTTTTAAAAAACATCATTGTACATTGAAATTTCTTTTTGCGTATGCTTTAGAAGCAACAATTAAGAGGACTACATTCATTATTTCAGCTGAAAAATGCTTAGTTTATGATTTATAGTCAACATTAATGTAATGTCCCAAACAAGCGTTTTCAGCCCGAGTGGAGCACATTTTGACTGTTTTTTTAAAAACATCATTGTACATTGAAATTTCTGCTTGCGTATGCTTTAGAAGCAAGAATTAAGAGGACTACATTCATTATTTCAGCTGAAAAATGCTTAGTTTATGATTTATAGTCAACATTAATGTCATGTCCCAAACAAGCGTTTTCAGCCCGAGTGGAGCACATTTTGACTGTTTTTTTAAAAACATCATTGTACATTGAAATTTCTGCTTGCGTATGCTTTAGAAGCAAGAATTAAGAGGACTACATTCATTATTTCAGCTGAAAAATGCTTAGTTTATGATTTATAGTCAACATTAATGAAATGTTCCAAACAAGCGTTTTCAGCCCGAGTGGAGCACATTTTGACCCTTTTTTTAAAAACATCATTGTACATTGAAATTTCTTCTTGCGTATGCTTTAGAAGCAAGAATTAAGAGGACTACATTCATTATTTCAGCTGAAAAATGCTTAATTTTTGATTTGTAGTCAACATTAATGAAATGTCCCCAACAGCGTTTTCAGCCCGAGTGGAGCGCATTTTGACTGTTTTTTTTAAAAACATCATTGTACATTGAAATTTCTGCTTGCGTATGCTTTAGAAGCAAGAATTAAGAGGACTACATTCATTATTTCAGCTGAAAAATGCTTAGTTTATGATTTATAGTCAACATTAAGGAAATGTTCCAAACAAGCGTTTTCAGCCCGAGTGGAGCACATTTTGACCGTTTTTTTAAAAACATCATTGTACATTGAAATTTCTGCTTGCGTATGCTTTAGAAGCAAGAATTAAGAGGACTACATTCATTATTTCAGCTGAAAAATGCTTAGTTTATGATTTATAGTCAACATTAATGAAATGTTCCAAACAAGCGTTTTCAGCCCGAGTGGAGCACATTTTGACCCTTTTTTTAAAAACATCATTGTACATTGAAATTTCTGCTTGCGTATGCTTTAGAAGCAAGAATTAAGAGGACTACATTCATTATTTCAGCTGAAAAATGCTTAGTTTTTGATTTGTAGTCAACATTAATGAAATGTCCCCAACAGCGTTTTCAGCCCGAGTGGAGCGCATTTTGACTGTTTTTTCTAAAAACATCATTGTACATTGAAATTTCTGCTTGCGTATGCTTTAGAAGCAAGAATTAAGAGGACTACATTCATTATTTCAGCTGAAAAATGCTTAGTTTATGATTTATAGTCAACATTAAGGAAATGTTCCGAACAAGCGTTTTCAGCCCGAGTGGAGCACATTTTGACCGTTTTTTAAAAAACATCATTGTACATTGAAATTTCTTTTTGCGTATGCTTTAGAAGCAAGAATTAAGAGGACTACATTCATTATTTCAGCTGAAAAATGCTTAGTTTTTGATTTGTAGTCAACATTAATGAAATGTCCCCAACAGCGTTTTCAGCCCGAGTGGAGCGCATTTTGACTGTTTTTTTTAAAAACATCATTGTACATTGAAATTTCTGCTTGCGTATGCTTTAGAAGCAAGAATTAAGAGGACTACATTCATTATTTCAGCTGAAAAATGCTTAGTTTATGATTTATAGTCAACATTAAGGAAATGTTCCGAACAAGCGTTTTCAGCCCGAGTGGAGCACATTTTGACCGTTTTTTAAAAAACATCATTGTACATTGAAATTTCTGTTTGCGTATGCTTTAGAAGCAAGAATTAAGAGGACTACATTCATTATTTCAGCTGAAAAATGCTTAGTTTATGATTTATAGTCAACATTAATGTAATGTCCCAAACAAGCGTTTTCAGCCCGAGTGGAGCACATTTTGACTGTTTTTTTAAAAACATCATTGTACATTGAAATTTCTGCTTGCGTATGCTTTAGAAGCAAGAATTAAGAGGACTACATTCATTATTTCAGCTGAAAAATGCTTAGTTTATGATTTATAGTCAACATTAATGTCATGTCCCAAACAAGCGTTTTCAGCCCGAGTGGAGCACATTTTGACTGTTTTTTTAAAAACATCATTGTACATTGAAATTTCTGCTTGCGTATGCTTTAGAAGCAAGAATTAAGAGGACTACATTCATTATTTCAGCTGAAAAATGCTTAGTTTATGATTTATAGTCAACATTAATGAAATGTTCCAAACAAGCGTTTTCAGCCCGAGTGGAGCACATTTTGACCCTTTTTTTAAAAACATCATTGTACATTGAAATTTCTGCTTGCGTATGCTTTAGAAGCAAGAATTAAGAGGACTACATTCATTATTTCAGCTGAAAAATGCTTGGTTTTTGATTTGTAGTCAACATTAATGAAATGTCCCCAACAGCGTTTTCAGCCCGAGTGGAGCGCATTTTGACTGTTTTTTTTAAAAACATCATTGTACATTGAAATTTCTGCTTGCGTATGCTTTAGAAGCAAGAATTAAGAGGACTACATTCATTATTTCAGCTGAAAAATGCTTAGTTTATGATTTATAGTCAACATTAAGGAAATGTTCCGAACAAGCGTTTTCAGCCCGAGTGGAGCACATTTTGACCGTTTTTTAAAAAACATCATTGTACATTGAAATTTCTGTTTGCGTATGCTTTAGAAGCAAGAATTAAGAGGACTACATTCATTATTTCAGCTGAAAAATGCTTAGTTTATGATTTATAGTCAACATTAATGTAATGTCCCAAACAAGCGTTTTCAGCCCGAGTGGAGCACATTTTGACTGTTTTTTTAAAAACATCATTGTACATTGAAATTTCTGCTTGCGTATGCTTTAGAAGCAAGAATTAAGAGGACTACATTCATTATTTCAGCTGAAAAATGCTTAGTTTATGATTTATAGTCAACATTAATGAAATGTCCCCAACAGCGTTTTCAGCCCGAGTGGAGCACATTTTGACTGTTTTTTTAAAAACATCATTGTACATTGAAATTTCTGCTTGCGAATGCTTTAGAAGCAAGAATTAAGAGGACTACATTCATTATTTCAGCTGAAAAATGCTTAGTTTTTGATTTGTAGTCAACATTAATGAAATGTCCCCAACAGCGTTTTCAGCCCGAGTGGAGCACATTTTGACTGTTTTTTTTAAAAACATCATTGTACATTGAAATTTCTGCTTGCGTATGCTTTAGAAGCAAGAATTAAGAGGACTACTTTCATTATTTCAGCTGAAAAATGCTTAGTTTTTGATTTGTAGTCAACATTAATGAAATGTCCCCAACAGCGTTTTCAGCCCGAGTGGAGCGCATTTTGACTGTTTTTTTTAAAAACATCATTGTACATTGAAATTTCTGCTTGCGTATGCTTTAGAAGCAAGAATTAAGAGGACTACATTCATTATTTCAGCTGAAAAATGCTTAGTTTATGATTTATAGTCAACATTAAGGAAATGTTCCGAACAAGCGTTTTCAGCCCGAGTGGAGCACATTTTGACCGTTTTTTAAAAAACATCATTGTACATTGAAATTTCTTTTTGCGTATGCTTTAGAAGCAAGAATTAAGAGGACTACATTCATTATTTCAGCTGAAAAATGCTTAGTTTATGATTTATAGTCAACATTAATGTCATGTCCCAAACAAGCGTTTTCAGCCCGAGTGGAGCACATTTTGACTGCTTTTTTAAAAACATCATTGTACATTGAAATTTCTGCTTGCGTATGCTTTAGAAGCAAGAATTAAGAGGACTACATTCATTATTTCAGCTGAAAAATGCTTAGTTTATGATTTATAGTCAACATTAATGAAATGTTCCAAACAAGCGTTTTCAGCCCGAGTGGAGCACATTTTGACCCTTTTTTTAAAAACATCATTGTACATTGAAATTTCTGCTTGCGTATGCTTTAGAAGCAAGAATTAAGAGGACTACATTCATTATTTCAGCTGAAAAATGCTTAGTTTATGATTTATAGTCAACATTAATGAAATGTTCCAAACAAGCGTTTTCAGCCCGAGTGGAGCACATTTTGACCCTTTTTTTAAAAACATCATTGTACATTGAAATTTCTGCTTGCGTATGCTTTAGAAGCAAGAATTAAGAGGACTACATTCATTATTTCAGCTGAAAAATGCTTAGTTTTTGATTTGTAGTCAACATTAATGAAATGTCCCCAACAGCGTTTTCAGCCCGAGTGGAGCACATTTTGACTGTTTTTTTAAAAACATCATTGTACATTGAAATTTCTGCTTGCGTATGCTTTAGAAGCAAGAATTAAGAGGACTACATTCATTATTTCAGCTGAAAAATGCTTAGTTTATGATTTATAGTCAACATTAATGAAATGTTCCAAACAAGCGTTTTCAGCCCGAGTGGAGCACATTTTGACCCTTTTTTTAAAAACATCATTGTACATTGAAATTTCTGCTTGCGTATGCTTTAGAAGCAAGAATTAAGAGGACTACATTCATTATTTCAGCTGAAAAATGCTTAGTTTATGATTTATAGTCAACATTAATGTCATGTCCCAAACAAGCGTTTTCAGCCCGAGTGGAGCACATTTTGACTGTTTTTTTAAAAACATCATTGTACATTGAAATTTCTGCTTGCGTATGCTTTAGAAGCAAGAATTAAGAGGACTACATTCATTATTTCAGCTGAAAAATGCTTAGTTTATGATTTATAGTCAACATTAATGAAATGTTCCAAACAAGCGTTTTCAGCCCGAGTGGAGCACATTTTGACCCTTTTTTTAAAAACATCATTGTACATTGAAATTTCTGCTTGCGTATGCTTTAGAAGCAAGAATTAAGAGGACTACATTCATTATTTCAGCTGAAAAATGCTTAGTTTATGATTTATAGTCAACATTAATGTCATGTCCCAAACAAGCGTTTTCAGCCCGAGTGGAGCACATTTTGACTGTTTTTTTAAAAACATCATTGTACATTGAAATTTCTGCTTGCGTATGCTTTAGAAGCAAGAATTAAGAGGACTACATTCATTATTTCAGCTGAAAAATGCTTAGTTTATGATTTATAGTCAACATTAATGAAATGTTCCAAACAAGCGTTTTCAGCCCGAGTGGAGCACATTTTGACCCTTTTTTTAAAAACATCATTGTACATTGAAAGTTCTGCTTGCGTATGCTTTAGAAGCAAGAATTAAGAGGACTACATTCATTATTTCAGCTGAAAAATGCTTAGTTTATGATTTATAGTCAACATTAATGTCATGTCCCAAACAAGCGTTTTCAGCCCGAGTGGAGCACATTTTGACTGTTTTTTTAAAAACATCATTGTACATTGAAATTTCTGCTTGCGTATGCTTTAGAAGCAAGAATTAAGAGGACTACATTCATTATTTCAGCTGAAAAATGCTTAGTTTATGATTTATAGTCAACATTAATGAAATGTTCCAAACAAGCGTTTTCAGCCCGAGTGGAGCACATTTTGACCCTTTTTTTAAAAACATCATTGTACATTGAAATTTCTGCTTGCGTATGCTTTAGAAGCAAGAATTAAGAGGACTACATTCATTATTTCAGCTGAAAAATGCTTAGTTTTTGATTTGTAGTCAACATTAATGAAATGTCCCCAACAGCGTTTTCAGCCCGAGTGGAGCGCATTTTGACTGTTTTTTTTAAAAACATCATTGTACATTGAAATTTCTGCTTGCGTATGCTTTAGAAGCAAGAATTAAGAGGACTACATTCATTATTTCAGCTGAAAAATGCTTAGTTTATGATTTATAGTCAACATTAAGGAAATGTTCCGAACAAGCGTTTTCAGCCCGAGTGGAGCACATTTTGACCGTTTTTTAAAAAACATCATTGTACATTGAAATTTCTTTTTGCGTATGCTTTAGAAGCAAGAATTAAGAGGACTACATTCATTATTTCAGCTGAAAAATGCTTAGTTTATGATTTATAGTCAACATTAATGTCATGTCCCAAACAAGCGTTTTCAGCCCGAGTGGAGCACATTTTGACTGCTTTTTTAAAAACATCATTGTACATTGAAATTTCTGCTTGCGTATGCTTTAGAAGCAAGAATTAAGAGGACTACATTCATTATTTCAGCTGAAAAATGCTTAGTTTATGATTTATAGTCAACATTAATGAAATGTTCCAAACAAGCGTTTTCAGCCCGAGTGGAGCACATTTTGACCCTTTTTTTAAAAACATCATTGTACATTGAAATTTCTGCTTGCGTATGCTTTAGAAGCAAGAATTAAGAGGACTACATTCATTATTTCAGCTGAAAAATGCTTGGTTTTTGATTTGTAGTCAACATTAATGAAATGTCCCCAACAGCGTTTTCAGCCCGAGTGGAGCGCATTTTGACTGTTTTTTTTAAAAACATCATTGTACATTGAAATTTCTGCTTGCGTATGCTTTAGAAGCAAGAATTAAGAGGACTACATTCATTATTTCAGCTGAAAAATGCTTAGTTTATGATTTATAGTCAACATTAAGGAAATGTTCCGAACAAGCGTTTTCAGCCCGAGTGGAGCACATTTTGACCGTTTTTTAAAAAACATCATTGTACATTGAAATTTCTGTTTGCGTATGCTTTAGAAGCAAGAATTAAGAGGACTACATTCATTATTTCAGCTGAAAAATGCTTAGTTTATGATTTATAGTCAACATTAATGTAATGTCCCAAACAAGCGTTTTCAGCCCGAGTGGAGCACATTTTGACTGTTTTTTTAAAAACATCATTGTACATTGAAATTTCTGCTTGCGTATGCTTTAGAAGCAAGAATTAAGAGGACTACATTCATTATTTCAGCTGAAAAATGCTTAGTTTATGATTTATAGTCAACATTAATGAAATGTCCCCAACAGCGTTTTCAGCCCGAGTGGAGCACATTTTGACTGTTTTTTTAAAAACATCATTGTACATTGAAATTTCTGCTTGCGAATGCTTTAGAAGCAAGAATTAAGAGGACTACATTCATTATTTCAGCTGAAAAATGCTTAGTTTTTGATTTGTAGTCAACATTAATGAAATGTCCCCAACAGCGTTTTCAGCCCGAGTGGAGCACATTTTGACTGTTTTTTTTAAAAACATCATTGTACATTGAAATTTCTGCTTGCGTATGCTTTAGAAGCAAGAATTAAGAGGACTACTTTCATTATTTCAGCTGAAAAATGCTTAGTTTTTGATTTGTAGTCAACATTAATGAAATGTCCCCAACAGCGTTTTCAGCCCGAGTGGAGCGCATTTTGACTGTTTTTTTTAAAAACATCATTGTACATTGAAATTTCTGCTTGCGTATGCTTTAGAAGCAAGAATTAAGAGGACTACATTCATTATTTCAGCTGAAAAATGCTTAGTTTATGATTTATAGTCAACATTAAGGAAATGTTCCGAACAAGCGTTTTCAGCCCGAGTGGAGCACATTTTGACCGTTTTTTAAAAAACATCATTGTACATTGAAATTTCTTTTTGCGTATGCTTTAGAAGCAAGAATTAAGAGGACTACATTCATTATTTCAGCTGAAAAATGCTTAGTTTATGATTTATAGTCAACATTAATGTCATGTCCCAAACAAGCGTTTTCAGCCCGAGTGGAGCACATTTTGACTGCTTTTTTAAAAACATCATTGTACATTGAAATTTCTGCTTGCGTATGCTTTAGAAGCAAGAATTAAGAGGACTACATTCATTATTTCAGCTGAAAAATGCTTAGTTTATGATTTATAGTCAACATTAATGAAATGTTCCAAACAAGCGTTTTCAGCCCGAGTGGAGCACATTTTGACCCTTTTTTTAAAAACATCATTGTACATTGAAATTTCTGCTTGCGTATGCTTTAGAAGCAAGAATTAAGAGGACTACATTCATTATTTCAGCTGAAAAATGCTTAGTTTATGATTTATAGTCAACATTAATGAAATGTTCCAAACAAGCGTTTTCAGCCCGAGTGGAGCACATTTTGACCCTTTTTTTAAAAACATCATTGTACATTGAAATTTCTGCTTGCGTATGCTTTAGAAGCAAGAATTAAGAGGACTACATTCATTATTTCAGCTGAAAAATGCTTAGTTTTTGATTTGTAGT